>NC_081406.1:438454654-438737154 GCF_030272615.1 Cryptomeria japonica
TAAATTAACTATTGTGAAGCCTTGATTAAATTTTAAAAAAAAGAAATTAATTTCTCGAAAGCTAAATTGGAATTTGGAAAGATAAATTTCCTCATCGAATAATGTCAATTAGAAAATTAATTTGACACTTTAATCCATTAAATTAATTAATGATTTAAAAAGAAATTTAAACAATATGGCTTTATTGGAGATCAATTTTTATCTATGTCTACCATTTAAATGAGTTTAATAAATTAAACTAACGACTTTATTTGATGAGAAAATAAATTATAACATTTAGTTTTCTGCGAATAAATTTTAATTAAGTTTCGATACTTAGTTAGTATCAGAGTTAGTTCGATTTTTGTTATGGCCAACTTGTTAACACATGTCGTGATAGCGAACTTTGTTATTTAACTAGTTGTTTTAAAAAAAAAATCATTCCATTTTTGCCCTACTTTTTGGGCATGACAGTTCCATCGATGAAAGGTAAAGAAAAGAAGATGAAAAAGCATAGTTTTAAAGTTGATTTGTCAAAACCAATAGTGTTGCCCAATGTAGACATATCAAAATTAAAGGGGCAAGCACTCATTGATTTCGGTGAACTATGCAAAGCAAAGGCCGAACAAGAGAAGCAAATGGCGATTCAAAAGAAAAATAAAGTACTTCAGAAGGTGAAAGCACTCTTAATAGATATGCTACCTGAAGCTACAGTGTCAACAGATGCAGCCATCCACATTCAACTGGATGAAGTCCTAACAAAGATAGAGACATCTGGAGTAGATGCATCGGAGTATTTGAGCAAGCTAAAAGACAAAGAGCTCACTGAAAAAATGATAGAAGAGGTACAGAAAGCTATAGCTATTGGCAAAGTTAAACTTGTCAAATTTATTGCTGAGTTGACTCCTCAACTCAAGCACATTCTTTATCTATTTCAGAAACTACACATTTTCTTTATTCATTAAAGACATTAAAAATAAAACAGAGGCAATTGAGAAAGAGATCATCGATCTCTCAAATAAGTTGACCACAGAGCCAAATTCAGTTTAGAATTTTTATACAAAGCTACAATAGCTCATGGCTCAACAATTGGACCTAAGAAATGAAGAACACAAGATCAGGATGGATATCATGACACTTCAGACATTATTCCTTCCTCATCTTTCATCTGTCCAAGAACAGATCAACCGAGCCACCTCCTTATCTACTACACAAGAGGGAAGCACTCTAGATGGCTTAATATCATTATTGGCTGATATTCAAGCACAAAATTCTTTAATGGACAGTATAAAGATTGCACTCTCTGTCGCTCTCACCGAAGCACGGACCAAGTACAAATCCATTTTTGACCAGTTACCACCCCTGAATGGTAATTAAGTTTTGATGTTTGTCAAAAAGGGGGAGTGATATAGTATTGGGGGAGTGATATAGTATTCAAAGTATCAAACAAAAGGAGCATAGTATAGAGGGGGAGTATACCAAGCAGAGCAAGCAGAGTATCCAAGAGCAGTGAACCGAGTAGTGAACAGGACAGTAAGCAAAGGTCAAGAGCAGCACATAGAACATTGATCACCGAGCATGCAAAATCAGAGTTTTGTATAGTATATCGATAAGGGGAGTATATCTGGATATATTATTTCATTGACTATTGTATATACTGTCAGTATAGTCAAATTTTGCAAGTATATAGATTATTGAGTTATAACTTTGAAAGTAGTTTTTGTCAAACATCTCAACTAATGTCAAAAGGGGAGATTGTTACTACTTATCAAATTGACATTAGTTTTATGTTCAAAGTTATTCTATATACTCTAGTCGGTTATCTCTACCGAAATATTCAGTCGGTATGCACAGTCTAGTCGGTTATTGAAGAAGTAGTCTCAGAACGTAGTATACACTAAGTTGTCTACCGAGTATCATTCCATGTCTACTGAGCAACAAAGATGACACACCGAGTTGATATACACTGAGTGAAACATGTTACTAGATTCATTGAACCTGGACATACATATGAAAATGTGTTACAAGATCGAGGAACATCTAACCATTATCACATTGGAAATTACACTTAAAGATTGTGTATGATTTTGAGGTCATCTAACCAATGAAATATTTTGCATGGTTATTCATTCGATAAAACATGTTGGTAAGATCAAAGCAATGAAAGGATCACCGTCATAAGAGATCTATTTATACAACATGCATTAAGATCAGAAACATACATGTAGCATGACAAGAAAGGAAGATATAGAGATATATGAAACAAGACATGTAAAAGCACTAAGTGTTATGACTGTTACAGAGACACAAAGGTCACCGAGAAGGATTTCAGAGAACAGTCAAAGAATAGAGTAAATAGAAGGGTTTACCGAGTTACTATATGGGTTACCAAGGTATGCTATAAGCAAGGTAATCTATTCTGAGCACATAGAATCTACTATAACATTTCAGATGTAAAGTTGCATATAATTGTAATGATTTATTGTAATATTTTGAAGTTGTAAGAGAAACCTTTAATAGGGTAAAAGACTCTAATCAAGTCTATAAATTGTAAAGCCTCTAACTAGGTGTAGCATTTAGATTAAGTGTTGTAAAATCCTTTAGCAAGGTAGATCTAACAGATCTTGTTACTCCTAATAGGGTAAGCTATCAGAAATAGATAAACATGTACCTCTAACCGAGCAACCTTTATTATTGCAGTAGTGAAGTTGTGGGTGCCATCCCCACTGCAGTTTTTCTCTCTAACCAAGAGTTTCTGCGTAACCAAAATATATGTGTTATGGAGTGAATCATGTATGATTGTTATCTATTTGTTTTAGCTTTATATTATGTTACTGTACTATTCGGTTTATGCATAACAGTAAAGTTATTATTGAAGAAAAGTTTTGAAGTACTGATTCACCCCTCCCCTCTCAGTACATTAGCTTTCCATATTGGGCCTAACAATATATATATATATATATATATATATATATATGCGAATATATATCGAGTTGAAACTCTAACTAGGATTAATGGATGGAATGTTTATATGAGTGAGAATGAGAGTGTGGGAGAATATTATAGTATATTCTCCTACACTCTCATTCTCACTCATATAAACATTCCATCCATTAAGCCTAGTTAGAGTTTCAACTCGATATATATTCGCATATATATATATATATATATATATATATATTCACCTGGAAATATATATATACAATCATATACAGATTTATATATGTATTCATACATACATACATACATACATACATACATATATATATATACACTCATACTCTTTCAGTTCTGGGTTTTTATAGAATTAACTGTAAATATATAGGCATTTATATACTCAGGTATAACTACAGGATTAACTTTGAATATCTTCATATATATATATATACTCATACTCTTTTAGTTCTGGGTTTTTATAGAATTAACTGTAAATATATAGGCATTTATATACTCAAGTATAACTACAGGATTAACTTTGAATATCTTCATATATATATATATATATGTATGTATATATATATATATATATATATGTATATATATATATATATATATATATGTATATGTATATATACACACACACACACACACATATATATATATTTATATATACTTATATATACATATGTATAGGTATATATATATTTATATACATGTATATATAGATACATATTTATATATATATATATATATAGGTTTATTAAGTGGCTTAATTATGAAATTCCGTATGTATATATTCATGTATTCATATATATAAATATACTTGGAGGTATATTTATATATATATATATACTCGTAGGTCTCATTTATTCTTATTTACTTGAGAATTCTTGAATTTAGCCATTCTCCAATCAAGCCTTATATAGTTTTGTGGCATCGAAAGGATAATTGTTAAGACTAGTAGGAGGCAATACCATATAAGAATAGGCATAGGTATATAAACGTGGTTGCATATCTCGCAACTCAGATATATGTAGTCATGGATATATAGGTATTACTATTCATGTAGATATTTCTTTCTACTAGGATTAAAACTTACCTAGCTATCCTCTCCACTATTTTCCTAGAGATCATCTTTATTTAGCCAGCCACAACAGACGTATGAAATGTCCTGGGTTAGACATCATACGTCAGCTCTCCTCCTCGATCAAATCTTCAATGACGACTCCTTAGTAAAGCCGGGGTGATGCTCCCTTGGTGATTTGAAAGGTGAAGTACACTCATCTTGATGGCCAAAGGCGGTGGTAATTATGGCCATGATCCTCAGAGATCGCATTCCTTGCATCATGACCCTTCGATCTTCGATTAGATTAGCTACTCATTATGAAGCATTAAAAGTGAAAGCTCTATTTAGAATGCCAAGCTGCTCTTCCTTGTCATTTCTTAGTTGAGTTGCGATGGATACCCCTCTTAGGCTTCTAGGGTTGAAATGCCAGATGGCCTTTGTGGGTGAGATCAAAGAAGAAAGAATGAAGGGAATTCTTGCCCAACAAAACCCTCTAATCTCAGGAGTTGTAATGAAATTTCTAGGGAAAGACTTCATCATGAATGAGGATTGGACCAGAGCGAACCCTGACATTACAACAATGTTTCTAGCCATTTCTATGCATTTTGAGAAAGACAGGGATATTGTGGTGAAGCTATGCAAGAAGATCTTCATAAAAGACATCCTGGGCACATTAGAAAGGGTGGTGATCAACATAGATGAGGAACTTACAACTCCTGAACCTCAGGATTATGAAATTCTTATTAGAATGAACAACCCAGTTCCCCGTTACCCCATCTTGTTGATCAAGGACCCCATGGCCTTTGAAGCCTACCGCCCTATCAGAAGCAGAAACTTCCTATTCCTCTCATGGATTCTACAAGTCAAAAAACTATTGGCATTATGTGAACCAGTATAAAGACATAATGATATTGCATGTTGTCATTGATGTCAATATGTGACATGATGTGAACCGGCACATGTGATATGTGAGAAGAGAGAACCGACATATGTATGAACTGGTATATATGCCAAAGTGAAGCAGTATATTTGTTCAAATGAATTGACATGTCAAGGTGAACCGACATGTGGTTATGGGAACCGGCACATGGAAGCATTGTGTGACTACCAGTTGGTAGGTAGTTTCCACTTCAGGATTTCTGGTTGGAGTACCTCAAGCCTGTGTGACTCAATTGATGATCTTTGTGTGATGAGTTAGCAGTATAACAGAGAACAGATCATGTTGCCACGTAAGCCCTGTGCGCGTGAAGGATCTTGCATGAAGAAGACTATCCCTATCTACCTTGGGAATGTGCAAAGTTTGTCAAATGGTGATAATGCGTGATGGGTTATTAGCCGCCATGAAATCAGTGGATAATGGATGATGGAGAATGTCTTGAGATCGATTCAAGATTGTTGCATTTAATGCAGTATGATTCAATGGTTAGGATTGAACCGTTTGAATTGCTTAACCTAATAGGTTTAGGGTTTAGGGTTTTTACTATCGACCTATCTATTTCCTATAAGGTCGATGTTGTGTTTCTTTCCAAAGTTGTTGGCAAAAGTTGTATGTGTGTATCCTAGGGAAGTGATACGTAATTCTTGCTAGACCAAAGGAGAGAAGAGATACCTGCAAAGTGAATGTGCAAAAGGTGGAGAGGAGCCAAAACGGATGTGCATTAGCATTGAGTGTTGTTACCAGATCATTGTAATTCCTATTGATCTTTAACCACTTCAACGGTTGTGAAATCCCTTAACAAGGTAGCCTTAACCGGCTTGATACAAATCCCTTAACAGGGTAACTTGAAGTTATTGAGTTCTGGGAAGCTATAGAGCTCTGGAGATCCTTTAGCTATTGAGTTCTTAAAATCCTCTAACAAGGTAACCCTAATCAGGTGTTGTAGCCATCCCTTAACTGGGTGATCCCTAACAAGATCGTTTCCTAAAAAAACCTATTGTATCTGTCTTTAACAGGACAAGGCTCCTAATAGAGCGGACTTCCAAAGAGTTCAACAATAAGCTTGTGGGTATTCATCCCCACCGTGGTTTTTCCCAGTTGGGTTTCCACGTGAACAATATGTGTTTCATGTGTGATGCTTTCATCTTGTGATGGTTTGATGTTACCTGTTAAATATATGATGGTTCTGTGTTTTATGCCTGTCAATAAAACATGTTGAACTTGTTGTTGTGAAGATATGATGATAGATTACCTATTCATACATAAGGGTGAAATGGCAGTGTAGTTCTGAGTTGAGTAGGAAGATAAGTGAGTAACCAGTTTATGATTGTTTTAGTTGTTCTGGGTTTTACTGGTTTTACTCTGCTTCAAACCGGTGTCACTGTTTCACAGTCATTTGGAGTAATTGTTGTTGAACCAGTTTAGAAACTATATTTTGCCTATACTGATTCACCCCCCCCTCTCAGTACTGGTTTGGTACTATTTGCTCATCATTGAGTTGTCAATTGGTATCAGAACATCCTCTAGGTCCTCTGTGTTTTAAGCTTAACCACTTGAGGTAAAGATCCCAGTCAAATGATGAAGAGGGAAGGTCCAAAGTTTAACAGAGAAAATTTTGGTATATGGAAAGATAGGATGAAGATATTCATCAGAAGCATGGGTGCTCAACACTAGAGTTATGTTGAGAATGTCTATGTTGTCCCTATCGGTACTCTCACCGATGACCAAAAGAGAGAGATACAAGAAAATGGGAAAGTCATGGAAGCCCTTATTAGTAGTCTATCTAACATTGAGTTTATTGATGTTTAGGACAAGGTAAATCCCAAAGAGGTATGGGATGCTCTTGAAAATATCTATGGTGGTGATGAACATGTAAAATAGGCTAAGAAAGAAAGCCTGAGAGGAAAGTTTGAAGATATGCGGATGGTTGAAGGTGAGACCATTCAGTAGTATGGAATAAGAATCAAAATAGTTGTTGGAGAAATCAAGAGTGCAGGTGGTAAAATAGAAGATTCCACTATGGTAAGCAAAGTCCTAAGATCCTTGTTGTCGGTCTATGAAATAAGGGTTGCTGCTATTCAGGAGCTGAGATCAATAGACAAGACTAAGGTATCCTTGGACTCCATCATAGCCAAGTTGACAGCTTATGAGCTAAATAGTTTTGATGGTAGTGTTCAAAAGACCGAATCAGCATTTAAAGCCTCTGCTATACCATCTAGAAAAGGAAAAGAAGCTAGCACTAGTGGTGAACCTAGACAAAGCAGAGAAATGAATGATGAGGAGATTCTGATGGCATTTGAAGCTCTCCTTGCTAGGAAGCTTCCTAAAGGAACCGGTAAATACAAAGGTAAGCTACCTTTGAAATGCTTTTCTTGTAACCAGATAGGACATATTGCTATAAACTGTCCTAATGGGGATAACAAGGACAAACCAGAAAGTTTCAGGAAATTCAAAGGAGGAAACCAGAGAAATTGTTTTGTAGCAGTTGATGAAGGTGTCACAGATGAAGAATTAGAGGATGAAGAAAATGAAGATATTATGTTTGTTGCTGTGAAAGAAGATGTGTCAGACAAGAAGGCTCTTGTCTCCTAGTTTGATAATTCCAATGAGTGGATCATTAACAGTGGTTGTTCTCACCATATGACTGATGACCGGAGTAATTTTCTATCCTTGGAGGAGTATGATGGTGGTGTGGTTTTCTTCAAAAATGATGCACCATGCATGGTCAAAGGCAGAGGGTCCATCTCTCTGAATGGAAATAGTAGTGCTGACAATGTGTACTGGGTTGATGGTCTCAGACACAACCTTCTAAGTGTTGCCTAGCTGAATGATAGTGGCCTCACTCTAGAATTCAAGAATGGAGTCTGCAGAATCAAAGGAAATGATGGTGAATTGGTGGCCACCGGCATGCAGACCAAAGGTAACCTATTTCATCTGAATGCAAATATAAGTACATGTCTTATGGCCAAGTTTGATGATAGCTAGATATGGCATAGGAGACTCTGCCATGTAAACTTTGATAACATTGTGAAGGCTAGTAAGATCAAGGCAGTTAGAGGGTTGTCAGTGCTAAGCAAACCGGACAATACCTTGTGTAGAGAGTGTCAATTGGGGAAAATGTCTTCCTCAACCTTTAAAGGTAAATCTTTCACTACTGACAACTTGCTTGATCTTGTGCATATTGATTTGTGCGGTCCTATGAAAACTAGAAGTGTGCAGGGTGATAGGTACTTCATGATTCTCACCAATGACTGCTCAGGAATGATGTGGGTCACATTCTTGAAAGACAAGTCTGAAGCCTTTGTGAAATTCAAATCTTTTGGAGCATTAGTGGAGAAGGAAAGTGGTACAAGGATCAAGTGTCTCAGGACTGATCAAGGAGGGGAATTCACTTCCAGTGAATTCAACAAGTATTGTGAAGAATTTGGCATCAAGAGGCAACTGTCTGCCCCCCAGACTCCACAACAGAATGGCCTAGCAGAGAGGAATAACCAGACTATGGTTGAAGCAGCTAGAACCATGTTGATTCAAGGAAAGGTAGCTCACACCTTTTGGAGAGAAGCGGTGAGCACTGCAGTCTACACAATGAATCGGGTACTCATCAAGAAAGGTAAGGACAAAACTCCTTATGAGTATTGGATTGGTAAGACACCTGTGGTTAGCTACTTTAGGGTATTTGGTAGCAAATGTTACATCAAGAGGAGTGAACATTAGGGCAAATTTGAAGCTAAATGTGATGAGGGAATATTCCTAGGATATTCCACCAAGAGTAAAGCTCTCAAGTATTACAACAATAGGACTCAAAGAATTATGGAAAGTATCAATGTAAGAGTTGATGAATCCTCTGAGAAAACTGAGGAAACCGGTAGTGAGCAAGCTATAAATGAACTAGTTGCAACCTTCTGGGAACCGGTTGTCAGTCAACCAAGTACCAGTAATAGTGTTCCTGAACCGGTGAATGTTGATACTAATGAAGATGAGGATGAAGAGGAAAAGCAAGAGGAACCAGTCAAGACCATTCCTCAGTATGTCAAGCTAAATCATGATCCTAAGCAGATCATAGGAGATAAGGATGCAGGAATCCTCACAAGAAGAAAGATCAGAGAAAAATCATGTATGATCTCTGAATTTGAGCCTAAATCATTCAAAGAGGCTCATAAAGACGAAGACTGGATCAAGGCAATGGAAGAGGAACTTGACCAGATAGAGAAAAATGGTACATGATCCTTGGTACCTAGACCGGAGCATAAAAATGTCATTGGCACCAAATGGGTGTTCAGAAACAAGCTGAATGAGGATGGCATAGTGATTAGGAATAAAGCCAGATTGGTGTGCAAAGGATATGCTCAAGAAGAAGGAGAAGACTATGGAGAAACCTTTGCTCCTGTAGCTAGATTGGAAGGAGTTCATATGCTTCTTGCATATGCAGCTTTTAAAGGGTTCAAAGTATATCAAATGGATGTAAAATCTGCATTCCTAAATGGTGTACTTGAAGAAGAGGTGTATATTGAGCAACCAGATGGTTTTGCCCTATCTGAAAATAGTGGCATGGTATGTAGGTTACATAAAGCCTTATATGGTCTAAAGCAAGCACCTAGGGCATGGTATGAGCACCTACACTCCCATCTTGTGAAGATTGGATTTGGAAGAACAAGTGAAGATAGCAATATCTACTTGAAGTCTAAAGGAGATCAGATCCTGATCTGTGAGGTTTTTGTTGATGACATTATCTTTGGTGGAGATGACAAGACGAGTCATGAGTTTGCTGATGAGATGAAGAAAGAGTTTGAAATGTCACTCATAAGGGAGATTAAGTTCTTCATTGGACTACAGATCTAGCAGATGAAAGATGGAATCTTTATCACTCAGTCCAAATATGTTAAAGAGGTGTTGAAGACCTTTGGAATGGAAGATAGCAAACCGGTTGGTACACTGATGGTGACCGGTTGCAAATTGTCAAAAGAGGATGATTCTGCATTGGTTGATGAGAAGGAATACCGATCAATGATTGGTAAGTTGCATTATGTAGTGCATAGCAGACCAGATATTGTACATGCAGTTGGCATTACTGCAAGATTCCAGAAAAGTCCACGAGAATCCCACTTGGTTACAGTCAAGTGGATTCTTAGGTATCTGAAGGGAACAGTTGACTATGGATTGTGTTACCCATACAGCAATGATTTCATTCTGAAAGTATTCACAGATGCTAATTGGGCAGGTAATGTAGATGACCGAAAAAGCACAACCAGTGGTGAATTCTTTCTCGACAGAAGACTGGTCTCATGGATGAGTAAAAAGAAGAGTTGTATCTCTCAGTCTACAGCGGAAGCGGAGTATGTTGTAGCCTTCATGAACTGCACTGAGACAATCTGGATGAAGCATGTTTTAAATGGCTTCAAAATCTCTGTATCTGAACCGGTAAGTATATTCTGTGATAACACAAGTGCTATCAATATTTCAAAGAACCCAGTTTTACATTCTAGAACCAAGCATTTTGAGCTTAAGTATCATTTCTTGAGGGAAAAGGTTTAGAATAAAGAGATTGCACTGGAACATGTTTCCAGTAAGGAGCAGTTAGCAGACATATTCACCAAGCCTCTCTCAAAGACTACATTTGTGCATTTAAGAGTTGAATTGGGGGTACTGCCCCTTCAGGAGGTGAACTAAAAGTATTTGTTCCACATCAGTCAGGTATTGCATAGTCAAATATTTGTTGATTGATGTGTTGAAGGATGCTACTCCTCAGGGGGAGCAGCATAATGGAATAGGGATGCTTGTGCCTCCACTTTGGCATTGTTGTCAAAGGGGGAGAAGATGTGAAGCGGAGAGATATCTTTGTATATTGCCATCAATGCCAAAGGAGGAGATTGTTGGCATTATGTGAACTAGTATGAAGACATAATGATATTGTATGTTGTCATTGATGTCAATATGTGACATGATGTGAACCAGCACATGTGATATGTGAGAAGAGAGAACCGACATATGTATGAACCGGTATATATGCCAAAGTGAAGCGGTATATTTGTTCAAGATGAACCGGCATGTCAAGGTGAACTGGCATGTAGTTATGGGAACCGACACATGGAAGCATTGTGTGACTACCGGTTGGTAGGTAGTTTCCACTTCAAGATTTCCGGTTGGAGTACCTCAAGCCTGTGTGACTCAATCAGTGATCTTTGTGTGATGAGTTAGCAGTATAACGGAAAACAGATCATGTTGCCATGTAAGCCCTGTGCACGCCAAGGATCTTGCATGAAGAAGACTATCCCTAACTACCTTGGGAATGTGCAAAGTTTGTCAAATAGTGATAACGCATGATGGGTTATCAGCCGCCATGAAATCGGTGGAAAATGGATGATGGAGAATGTCTTGAGATCGATTCAAGATTGTTGCATTTAATGTAGTATGATTCAATGGTTAGGATTGAACCATTTGAATTGCTTAACCTAATAGGTTTAGGGTTTAGGGTTTTTGCTACCGACCTGTCTATTTCTTATAAGGTTGATGTTGTGTTTCTTTCCAAAGTTGTTGGCAAAAGTTGTATGTGCGTATCCTAGGGAAGTGATACGTAATTCTTGCCAGACCAAAGGAGAGAAGAGATAACTGCAAAGTGAATGTGCAGAAGGTGGAGAGGAGCCAAAATGGATCTGCATTAGCATTGAGTGCTATTACCAGATCATTGTAATTCCTGTTGATCTTTAACCACTTCAACAGTTGTGAAATCCCTTAATAGGGTAGCCTTAAGCGGCTTGATACAAATCCCTTAACAGGGTAACTTGAAGTTATTGAGTTCTGGGAAGCTATAAAGCTCTGGAGATCCTTTAGCTATTGAGTTCTTGAAATCCTCTAACAAGGTAACCCTAACCGGGTTTAACCCTTAACTGGGTATTGTAGCCATCCCTTAACCGAGTGATCCCTAACAGGATCGGTTCCTAACAGAACCCATTGTATCTGTCTTTAACAGGACAAGGCTCCTAACAGAGTGGACTTCCAAAGAGTTCAACAATAAGCTTGTGGGTATTCATCCCCACCGTGGTTTTTCCCAGTTGGGTTTCCACGTGAAAAATATGTGTTTCATGTGTGATGCTTTCATCTTGTGATGGTTTGATGTTACCTGTTAAGCATATGATGGTTCTATGTTTTATGCCTGTCAATAAAACATGTTGAACTAGTTGTTGTGAAGATATGATGATAGATTACCTGTTCATACATAAGGGTGAAATGGCAGTGTAGTTTCGAGTTGAGTAGGAAGATAAGTGAGTAACCGGTTTATGATTGTTTTAGTTGTTTTGGGTTTTATCAGTTTTACTCTGCTTCAAATCGGTGTCACCATTTCGCAGTCATTTGGAGTAATTGCTATTAAACCAGTTTAGAAACTGTATTTTTCCTATACTGATTCACTCCCCCCCTCTTAGTACCAGTTTGGTACTATTTGCTCATCATTGAGTTATCAAAAACCTCCTCGAGAGAAATGGTTGATAACTATCTTGAGGCGGAGAACATCACGGTTATCCTGGATAATGTGTCAATCCCTCGCTCCCCTGTTGGCCCTTCAGCAACAAAACCAGAGAGCTCTGGCTCCAGGCTTCCTCACAAGCCAGAGAAGAAAGGTCGAAGCTCCTTCTGGAAGGCAAGCATCCAGGTTTCTGCATATCGGGTTCTTTATGTGTAGTTTGATCTTTTTTGGTGGTATACTTTTTTGTCTTCGATGAACTCCTTTTATCCCAGCCTCCTTTCAGAAGTTACAGGCTAAAATGACATTTGGATGTTTTAACTTAGCTACAAGATCTTTGTTCAGATGTTTCATAAATTTGTTTATGCTTTGCTACATCTATTTCTCTGTGAATGATTGGGCTCAGTTAGTTTTAGGCTTTATAAGCCTTTTATGGTTGTAATATAGATTTATATATAATGAATATATATAAACATACATCTATATACCCATATATATATATATACATATATATACATGTATATATATATACATGTATATATGTATATATATGTATATACATATATATATATATATATGTATATATATATATGTATACATATATATGTATACATATATATGTATATACATATATATATGTATATATATATATATATGTATGTATATATATATATGTATATACATATATATATGTATATACATATATATATATATATATGTTCATATATATACATAAATGTCTGCTTTTTTACTCAAGTTTTTAAAGATATATAGACTCAGATATATATATTAATATACATTTCTCATCCAAATTCAGTTTCTTCTTAGTTATCTCCAGAATTAGCTCGTCTGTTATCTTTAATGCTCGTTAGGATTGGGGTCGTTCTGGTAGTTTTTCATTTCACTTAAGCTTTCCCATTACATACGAAAGAGGGGAAAATAGATTTGAAGGTCAAATGATCAAAACATAACGAAATAAACATGCATAATGCTAAAATATCATTAAAAGACCATTTCACCTTGCTATTTTACCTTCTCCTTCGGGTTGAGCTTGATGAAGTGAAGGTGCCCCTTGATAATGCTCCACTTGATGTGCTCCTTTGATTGCTAGATGTGGATGGCTCTCCAATGTTGTGCACAAATGGAATGGATTTGAAAAATGATAAGGATGAGATGGTCAAGTTGCCAAGATGATTTCCCGGGCTCAAAAGGGCAGCATAATTTTACTGGATTTCAAGATGTTTTGAATGAAGGGATGGAGCCCTATTTTATAGGAAGAGGAGAGGAAAATGGATGGCTAGGATGAATTCAAGATGAAGGGCTAAGATTTACTTGTGAGCTCACACAAGGTCCAAGAGAGGGTGTGGAGACCAAGAAATATGCCTTAAAGGCATTTTGTATCTCCACACTCCACAAGATGCATTGGAGGAATTAAAAATTCTCCAAAAAAGGATATCATGGGGATTGGAGGAATAAAAAGGAATTAAAAATTCCTTGGGAGAGGGGATGCCTAGAGGAATGTGTGATTTCGAAAATCTTACATTCACTTAGGAAAAGAGCATTTAAAGCTAGTGGCTGGATGAAAAGGACAAAGAGTTGACTTTGTGGCTAATCATGATGATTAACCATTAACAACTCATTAGGAGGGGGATTAGAGGAAATGTTAGGTGGGATTAATATTTGTAGGAGAATTTGATTAGGAGATCGAATGAGTGGAGGGAATAAAAAATTAGAAGAATAATGTTAAGTGAATTTAGGGAGTTTCTAGAAGATTGAATTAAGAAGATGATTTGTAGGAATCATGTAGGTTAACTAATTAATTGAAATTAATTAGCTAAGAGGAATATTTGTGAGGATTTTATTTTTTTAGAAGAATAAAGAAAGGGATTGATTTATTAAATAAATCAATCATATGCTATAGTGACAATATTAATTATATTTAATTAATATTGAGAGGAATTTGAATTAACATAATTAATTAATTAATTATGCGAGGAATAATTAAAATAATTATTTTTAAGTGTCTACACATACAATTATGGCATGGAAGGCTCTATGTATGAACTAAAATCTATAATGGATGGTAGCTCACCACGCTTTCTATGCAGAATTATTTTTGGGAGATTGTTGCTTGACTATATATTGAGCTTATCCATTAATCTCTTCGATGGTTCTTGGGCATTGACCCCACATTATGTTTCTGGGAATTTTATGGGGCTAATATCTTGAGTTTTTGTGTTAACAGGGTGACCATCCTAGCAGGTATGATCAATTGCTAAATTTAGATAAGAAGTTGATCTCTGTTCGTTTTTTCTTTCTAACATTTTGGTAAGAAATGTCACGAGTATTTGTGGAGCTTAGGGGGTAGGGATTTCTCCACCAAGTTATTTCAAGTAAACACAGGGATGTCGCTTACAAGAAGAAGGGTCACCCAAAGAGATTGGCAGTTTGCTGCTAAAATTTACATGCTGGATTTTCACATGCCCTCTTCAAGACTATCCTGGACAGGGAACCATTGAGACATAAATCATCTCCACTATTGTAACTTAAATCTTTTTTTTTTTTTCTGATCCTTAAGAGATATGGGCTAGACCAGAGGTTTTCTTTCCTCCATTCTTTCCTACCGGTGCCCACACTGAATGGAGGTGTAATTGTAAGTATTTTTTAATTAATAAAATTCTTTGGCTTCGGCCTTATAGCCTTATATATATATATATATATATATATATATATATATATATATATATATATATATATATATATATATATATATATATATATATATATATATTCCTGATTTGTCTAAAGATGAGTTAATTGCATTGCTTGATAAACACAAAACACAATTTCCTTTTAAGTCAAGGAGATTAAAGCTAATAAGTGGAAAGATGCAATCTGTTGAAGTTGAGACTCATCAGATAGAAAGGGACATTCAGAAAATGCATAAACTAATAGAGTCCCAATGGGCTAATGAGCAAGATATAATGGAAGGACTGGAAATGGATGAGGAAGAAATATTACAAGTTGATATTGTCTATCCTATCAAGAAGAATGATGACACTACTTCCCAACTGGTAATTTTTGTTGATGACATACAGGATACCATTGATCTATCTGAGAATATTATTGAACCATATAATAAGCTACATGTTATTACTGATTCACAAGTTAATGCAATGGATATACCGACAACTCAACCAAGTCTAGATATTCCACCCCCACTGGTAAAAGATCAACCAGTGAAATCACAACTCCCACCGGTTTCACAGGCTACCAAGGAAAAACCTATAGAAAATGTTGCAAACAAGTCCTCTGAATAGGAAAAGGAAAAGAACAAGAGGAAGAGAAAACTGAGAAGGAGAAATATGCTGAACCAGAAAAAAATATTAGTCAAGTAGCAGAATAATGATAATGATGATGACTCATTTGGCATCAAAGGGCCTATAGATGTTGATAATATAAGTGCATCAAAATTATTGGAGATTGCAACTATGATGCAATCCAGAGCACATAAGAAGAGGCTTAAGGAATAGAGGAAGAAAGCATAAACCATCCAAACTATTGTGGATATTATGTCAAGTCTTCTACCGAAGACTGCTATAGGGAACTTGTCAATTCCTATTAACAACCTTAGCCAGTTGGTTGTTGATGCTTCTGACCAAATAAAGTCCCCCGAGGAAGCAAATCAGACTATGATTGAGAAAAACTATAGGAAGAAAAGAGGAGAACAAATAATGAAAGATATTGATACAAGGAAGATTTCTTTATCCCTGAACAAAGATCTTTTCAGAAAATCTATTGAGTCAGGAGGCAAAATTCTAGCCTACACATCTAATATTTCATTTTTCTATGCTGATATAGTTAAGAAGTGAACAGAGACAAAACTGGAACTGGCAAAGATATGTAATGCCTACATACCTTTACAGGACTCAGTCTTAGCTTTTGGAAAATATGTGGATGATTTGCAAAGTCGGTTAGATGTCTATGATTATGAACAAGCTAAGAGACTTCGATCCTTGAAAGAACTAAAGAACCAAATAAGACCTAAAGTGGACATCTTACAACGAGTTTACAAGGATGCGAAAGCGATTTTGGTGACTCCAGAGATGAGTAAAATTGATACAATGGAAGAATTTTTTGCACAGATTATGACAACCATTGAGATCACTGAAACTTTACTAGAAACATGGGAAAATGATTTTTCTCAAATGAAGATTACTTTCAGTGACATTTTCTTGCAAATTGAAGTGAACACTCTTTAATACAGACTTTTAAGTTTTTGTATATATAAACATTTGATGTAAATTTTTCTATATATATGTGTGTGTGTGTGTGTGTGTGTGTATTTTACTTTTCAATTTGGCATTGTTGTCAAAGGGGGAGTAGAAATATGGTTGTTTGTATTTTATTGATGAAGGGTAGAAAGAATAAAAAAGTCAAGACAAGTCGAAAACTCCCAGGTATGTGAAGTTGAATCACTCTGAAATCAAATCATTGGAGATAAAAGGAAACATGTGATGACTAGAAGAAGGTTAGCTACTGAAGAGGTATGTCTAATTTATCAAATTGAACTGGCATCTTTTATCGAAGCAAGTAAAGATGAGAATTGGGTGAAAACAATGGAAGAGGGACTAGATCAGATAGAAAATAATAATACTTGGGAATTGGTTCCTAGACCTAAAGATAAGAAAAATATTAGAACTAAATGGTTTTTCATGAATAAATTAAATGAGGAAGGTCGGGTTGTAAGAAATAAATATAGATTGGTTTGCAAAGGGTACTCACAGGAAGAAGGAGTTGATTATGATGAGACTTATGATCTCGTTGCAAGAATTGAAGCGGTAAGACTTTTTCTTGCATATGCTACACACAAGAACTACAAAGTATATTAGATGGATGTCAAATGTGCATTTCTAAATGGAGATCTTGAAGAGGAAGTCTACATTGAGTAACCTGGTGAATTTTCTTTATCAGAGGACAAGGACATGGTTTGCAGATTGAAGAAAGCTTTATATGGATTGAAACAAGCCCCTAGAGCATGGTATGCTAGATTAGATAAATATCTTTCAAAGCTCTATTTTAGTAAAGGTAATGCTGATAGTAACTTATATTACAAGATTGAGCACGATGACATACTGATCATTGAAGTCTTTGTGGATAATATCATTTTTGGTGGAGAAGGAAGTTTATGCATGAAATTTGCTGATGATATGAAGAATAAATTTGAAATGTCTATAATTGGTGAGATGAAATTTTTCTTGGGATTGCAAATTACTCAGACTAATAAAGGTATTTTCATTTGTCAAACTAAGTATGTGAGGGAATTGCTTAAGAAATTTGAATTAGAGAATTCTAAATTTGTTGGTACTCCTATGATAACCGGTTGCAAATTGTCAAAGGATGGTGAATCTCCTAGAATAAATCCAAGCTGATACAAATCAATGATTAGTGTATTTTTGTACCTAACTCAAACTCAACCTGATACAATGAATGCTATTTGTATTGCTTCTAGAATTCGGTCAGATCCTAGAGAAACTCGTGATATTTCTGTCAAAAGGATATTCAGATATTTGGTAGGTACAACAAACTATGGGTTATGGTATCCAAAGGATAATGATTTCAGACTATGTGCTTATACATACTTTGATTGGGTAGGAGACATGGATGACCAAAAGAGCACTACAGGTGGTGCATTCTTTCTTGGAAATAAATTGGTTTCATGGCTTAGCAAGAAACAATCATGCACTTTATTATCTACTATTAAAGCTGTATATGTAATTGTTGCAACTAACTATACTCATATTTTATGGATGAAACAGATGTTAAAAGATATAAGGGTAAGTTATGATGAGCCTATTGTTATTCATTGTGACAATACTATTGCTATTGGTATGTCAAGGAATTCAGTATTTCATTCCAAAGAAAAACACATTTCTATAAGGTATAATTTCTTGAAGGAAAAGGTTGAAGCAAAGGAAGTCGGATTGGTTTATGTGCCTACTAAGGAACAAATTGCAGATATTCTAACAAAACCAATGCCCAAAAAAACTTTTGAATATCTCAAAGACCATTTAGGGGCCACCACCCCTCTGAAAGAGACTTAGAGTTGTAGGAATGCATCAGTCCGGTGAGCTTATCGGACATACTTTTTGATCTGGGTTGATGAAATAATGCTACTACTCAGGGGGAGTAGTCGGTTGTTTGGTTTAGTTTTCTTTTGGGTTTGGTATTCGTCCTTTGTCATTGATGTGAAAGGGGGAGATGGTGTTCATGTGAAAAACATTTAATCCTTGGGGGAGATGGTACTCATATGTTTATCTGTTAATCTTAGGGGGAGAGATATATTTTAGATTAATTTTTGAGAGATTGTTGGCATTTGTTGACACTTGGATGTTTTTCACATTCAGTGTTTCCATCAATGCCAAAGGGGGAGATTGTTGGCAATATGTTGGATTTGGTTAAGTGTTGTCATTGATGTCAACACTGTATCCTGGTTGGATATGGTTCTTCTATCCCAGTTAGACTTGGTGTTTATCTTGGTTTTGGTTGAGACTCTGATCTGGTATGATCAGACCCATGGATTCGGTTTTTGATGGTTAGTCAGGGTGGTTATATGCTTTTCATATCTAGTTGATTCATGATTTGGTGCTCCAGAAGCTATCTCTTATGTTCCTGGTTGGTATTTCCTTGTATTGGTTAGCTTTATTGGTTAGCGATATTTGATGATATGATTTGATGTTTTTGGTCTGGCTTATGGAAATGCTTTCTAACATTTTTAAGGTGCTTCTTGATCGTATTTTAATTGTTTGGTGGCTTTGCATTGGTTGGCGTGTTGATATAGTGGTCTTATTTGGATCCAGTTAGATATTATGTGTTATTGCACTGAGTGTTTCTACCGGTTGGTGACACGTGTTGGATATTGGTCTTAGTGTGATTTCCGACGGATGTAATTATTTGGCAATTTGAATAAGGTCCATGCTATGTAGTGTAAATCATATTATTGATCTGGTGATATCATGTGATGTAATTTTTGTAATTATGGGTTTATGGGATTAGGGTTTAGTCAACTTCATTATTAAGGTTGATGATATGTATTTATAGGTGACTTATCCATGTAATTTAGATATGGTATGGGTATTGATGGTTATGTATGCATTATCAAAGAAAGGTTTATTTGCGAACAGTGATATATCATTCTACAGAAGGATTTGGTGTTGCAAGACAGACATCCATGCTTAACCGAAACTATATCAAGCATTAGGAGATGCTACTTTCACAGTTCATTCTTTCTCTATTGTAGTCCGATTATTTGTAAGTCGGTGAGATTTAGTGTCCCTCCTTAGTTTATCTTTTGATCTATGCATTAGTAGACTTGTTTAGACATGACAATAATACTTGGATGGCTTCTTATGACTTTGCACTTATCGTAGATGCTATTTTATGATGTTAGGCACTTCTTCATAGACATAAACTATATGATGATTATTATGGTTGACTCACATATCTTGGATCTTTATGATAATAATGGGATTTCTTATTATTGATTATGGGATAATATGGATATATGTGATTTGATATATTTTATATGTATACACATGCTTGATGGCTTTATATGCTTCATTATGTTGATTAATTATGATTGATTAAGCACTAGATGATATTATGGATAGTTTTATGTTGATTACACATTTGAGGAGATTATTGACATACTAACCCTATCTTTGGTTTACATATATGATGAGATGCTTACTTGATGTGTCTATCATTGTTGGACTGTCTTCATGGTAGAATGTTGCAATGTCACATCACTCATTGTGAGCAGGATGTGCCATTGTGAAATTCTACCATGTGTATGTCATTTATATATATGTATATATGCATAATTTGTTTGTGGTTGCAGGATTTGCAGGTACTAGGAACTTATTCCTCCTAGATTTCTAGGTGCTAGCTTCTCCTGGTTACACAGGTGTGAGCGTGTCTTAATTCCCAATGGTATATGTGGTTTCAGAGTTGACACAAGTTCCCTTCACCTACTCTAGGTTTAAGTCGTCACTATGTGTCGTCAGAGTCTTGGTGTAGTTCGCCATGTTGGTCTGTCGGTTCGATGAGTATGTTATTATTTGATGATCTATTTGATTATATGTAATGGCATGATTATTAATGTCTAGATTGATTATTTGATTTATAGTATTTTGTCTATTTGATTATTGGTTATTTAATCCCCAGTTGTTTATTTATTTAATATCAAATTATGATCTATTTAGTATTTATTATTTAATGGATATCTATAATTTATTTACCCCTTTATTTATTTGTAGCTTGCTTATGTCTATTGTTTAATTATTTAATCAATATTAATATTTGTTGGTTATTTAATAGTTATGAGCCTTTAATAATTTATTTATTAATATTTCCTTTAGATTATTTAATTTAAATTATTTTTATCTATAGTTCATCTATTTAATATAGTTGACCTTATATGCACTTGGGATATGTAAATACTCCTTGGTAAAATAATAATATACCCCCACCAATATATTAATACATATGTAAAATACATTCTTATATTTATCCCACTTACCTTTTATCCTCATTGGTGGATTTTGAAATGGATAAAATTATATTCCATAGTGGGTAGGTAAAATATATTCCCAAAAGGAATATTTTGATTGGCTGTTGTACAGGTTAGGGTTTTTTTGTGCTTTTGCATGCTTTTTATTCCCTTTTTCGAGCTTGTTCACGGGTTACCTCCTGGAAATTTTCCTCTGCAATTTTATTTTGGAGCTTGATCTCGACTGTTGGTGTTTTGTTGATTGAATTTGGTTGGAGCTCTACCTCAACTCTCATCCATCACTCAGGGTGCAGGTTGGGTTCCTTATCTTTTGTTTATTTTCATCTTTTAAATTTCTCCATGTGTATGCTTCGTGTCTAAAAATGCCTTCTCGGAGCTGGGTAGGAAATATTTAGTTTTCAGATTAATATATGGTGGATCAAACTTTATAGTATACGGGTGTTTGTATAGTTTTGTTGGAGAAATATTTAGTCTCCTGTATATTGTTGTTCAGGACATTGAAAAATCTATATTCATGGCTGCTTGTTGTGAGTTCATGTATCATTATCTGGATCATGTGATTGGTGTAGTATTGACCTTATCTGTTGTTGGTAGTGTTACCTGTGTGATTTGGGCTCAAAAGAAGTCTCTGTGTGTGAAAATTGGGTCTCCTAGTTGTGGAATTTCTCTCTCCATGTTTTACTAAACTTTATTTCATTTGTTTCTTCTTACTTGTTGGGTCTGGGTGGCCTCATTCATGTATTTCTTATAAGTTTTTGAATTAAGTTTGATTTTTTATTTTCTGCCACAAGTTTTCTATCTACGCAGTGCATATGCGCGAAACCAGTAAATGCGCTAACCCTTAAGTCATATGCACGAACCTGTTAAATGAATGCACTATCTTTTTTGACAGATGTGCTAACTTGTTTTATGTATGCATGAAACTTGGGATGAAAGCACTATCCTTTTTGACAGATGTGCTAACCTATTTTATGTATGCGAGAAACCTGAGATGAAAGCATTGTTTTGCGTCACAAAAGTGTGACTCTACTTGTTTTTGGTGTTTTCACTGTTTTGTTAGTCAGATTTGGATTCTTGAGTTTGGTTTCATTCCAAAGGATTTTGGGGGTTTTTGTAGATGTTTTCCAGTTATTGTTATTTATCAGATTGATGCGATTTTACGTTTTCTATGTTGTAACATTCTTGACTTATTTATTGTTGAAGATTTGAGTTTTCCTTATATTGAGATGTTGCAGTAGAAAGATGGTATTGTTGTCGAGACAGCAAGATGGCATTTTTGTGGAGACAACGGAATCAATATGTTTTATTGATGGAATACTCCTCATTTGATATTCTATGGATTTCCACATTGAAGCTCATATTGCATTGTAATGGATTTAAGCCCTTTTTGGGCTCTTTAGCTATGGTTTTCCTTGTATGTTTATGTGTTGTTGGGTTGCATGATGAAGTTATGGATCTCTTCTTGGAATTTGAATTGGAGCCTCTTTTCTTTGGTTTGTTTCAAATCATGTAGGGGGAGTGGGATTTCATGTGATGACTAGAGTCACGAGAGATAGGCGATTAAGTTGATAAGCTTTCCATCTAGACTGCCAGGGCGCATGGGGGTTTTCCTTTATTTAAACAAGTGATAACTTTAATAATAAATCAATTGGGATGGGTAATTAGAACTCATTTAAACAAGATAATTAATTATTTGAGCCTCATGGCTTATTCCTAGGGAGGATGTTTTAGGATAAGCATGAGAAGGCTGTGAAGACGGTAAGTCAAATCTCCCTTTATTCTCTCATGGGTAGAAATGGCTCCAGATGTCTATCAGGGTTATGTCGTAAAGAGTTGTGCTGGTAATATTATGGGGGAGGATAGCATGTGATGACACTCCACTCCTACATGTTTCCTTGCTTGAGATGTATTGATGTCTTGTTGATTTGTGCACCTCTAGGAATTTCTATTTGTGCCTTCTTGTGATTGACTCTTGCTTGAGTGTCCTTGTATTGTCTAGTCTCTTTGGTAGACAAGTGTCAACCTAGGCCTACAGTGTGTGTTGGGACATTGTGTCATCTCCTAGAATGGGGGGTGCTTCCTTGTAGGTTCCACATTGGTTGGGTGGTTGGTGCTTTTTCCATTGGGATATCTTCTTGTTGGTTTTCTATGTGCGTGGATGAGGACTTCTTCTCATATGGATGTATTGCAACACTTCGATGTATCATATTGCAGATTTATGTAATTGTATTTTATGGCTATGCGATGAAAACACTTGTAATGGAAGTAGCTGGAAACTTGTTATGTATGTAAATGGAATTTTTAAAGGAGTTGAGTTACTCAAGATATAATATTCTTGTGATTGTAGATGTGGATATATGCTAGTTGATTCCTTATAGAATTGATGTAGGAATATATGTGTTATCATGGGTTATGTGCTGAGATTATCTTATTATGATCATCGATGTGTTTATGAATTAGATTAATGATGCTCATGTTGTAAAGTTTATGAAGTGTCATGGTATTATGTGTTTAAAGGGAAAATTTTATGAATTTAAAGGATGGAATAGAATAATAAAGGAATATGTGAATTTATGTTAAATGGGAATGCTTATGTGGTGAGATGGTTGTGATTTATCTTGCATGGCTTTGTAAGAGAAGTAATGTCATAGAATCAATATTGTGAAAATAGAATGTATGTCCATACCTAAGTTAGGATTGGATAGGTAATCTAAGTTGGTAATTAAGATGATAAATGTAGTAGGGATATTTAGTTGCATATGTAGTTGAATATCGGGTTTAGTTGTATGATGAGATTTTATATGCAATGATGGTGGAAATGATTGTGATGAAATGAAGTCCTTGAGTTATGATATATAATGCACATGATGTATGGATTTCTTTAATAAAAGTAATGATGGTCTTGACAATGGTCAATACTAAATCACAGTAGTAAATAGGTAGTTACTAAGTTAAATAGATTAGATTAAATCTTAATGGATGGTTCCTATGATGGTTGTGAATGGAATATAGGTACCTCTTGTAGTATTCAAGTATTTTTGAATTAATGATAAGAGTGTATTTGGATTCATTGTTAGGAATTCTTGGTTATGTGTTTGTTGTGCTCTCTAGAGAACTTGTGTTATTTGGTTGGCCAATAATCCTGAGTAATGATTTATCTTAAAGAAAATCTCATGGTAGATAATCATGTTATACTTAGTTAATAATGCTATTGCATAATGAGCTAGGTTGTGTGCATACCTAAGAAAAGAATGAGCTTAGCCAATGGTTTAATATTGCATTTCTTGTTTCGTGGTTTAATGGAATTTATCGTTTGCATATCATATAAGAAAGTGTGCATTAACCATATAAATAAAGTGATTATTATGTGTGCATATCCTTGAGTAGTGGAACATGGATAGAATAGGATGCATTAATGAAATTGTGGTTGCATTTCGTGCCAAGTAAAAGTAGAATAGGAAGAGATGCATAAATGCATGTTCATGGATTTAATGGATCAATAGCATTTGTAGAATGGATAGAAATGCTTGTATTTATATTGTGTATGTTATAATAGATATGTGCCAATGAACGATGGATGTTGATTAGGATATCATGGTTTTTGGTTGATTAAGTGATGAAGTTAAGATACTCTAGGGAGGTAGATGTAATGTTTGTCGTGTTATTCCGCTTGCATTTTGATTAAGTGAAAAGCTATTTGCATGATGTTCATTTAGATTTAAGAGTTAATGTATGTTAGTACGTGATTGCGATGATGTTTGTATGTTGCATTAAATGATTATAAGATTAAAAAAAAAATTGTCTTCATTAGTGAGTTAGATAGCTTAATTTTATCTAGGGTATTTTGGCGGGCATTACATGAGACTTCTCTTTTGTGATGATCAATGAGCTCTAGGTGGTTAGCTTGATTGCAAGTGCAATGCCCATTGTGATTATTTCACTTATTGTTGCAGAAGTATTATCTAATTGTGGGTAGGATTTCCCACCATGGTTTTTCCCTTTATCGGGTTTTCCACATCAAAAATATTGGTGTTGTGTGTACTATGATTTCATGCTTTATTTTTCATTGTGTTGGTTTCCTTGTGCTCCAACATAAATGTTATAATCTTCATTAACTGTGAATATTGGTAGAAAAATGATTCACCTCCCCCCCCCTCTCAGTTTTCTCTCTATATCAAAACTATCTAATATAATGTTCCTCCCCCTTCTCAATTAAGAAATTATTATAGGAGTGGCTCTAATATAATATCAAAACAAGGTTTTAGAGGACGAGGACTTAGAAAATTTGAACAAGGAATTAAAGTCCCTATAAACCCTCCTACATAAACTAATATAGAATGATGAGGACATTATCATGATTCTCATATGGATGATCTCCTTAGGATTCATGACTTTAAGGATCATCTTGCAAGACAAAAGACTAATTGTTCATCTAACAGTGCTTCTTCTTATAACACTCATTTTTGTTCATATCATCAAACTAATGATCATATTGTTGTCTTGATGATGATTGTAATCAATAACTTTATATGTTGTCATTGATGGAACGTGTACACACACACACACATGTTCACATTGTCTACCGGTATTACTTCTAAAGTTATTTGTATTACAACTGGTATTGGAAGTTTAGTTTATGATGGTTTAGAGAGTGTCAAACCGGTACATGTAGACAACCAGTATATGCAGGAATGAATTGACACCAACTTGAAGATTCAGTGGAGACCATCAAAGAAGTAATGGAGGACAATCGGTTTACATGTTGAAATGGTTAACTCTAACCGGTATCAGTGTTCCAATAGGCATTCATAGATTGTGTGATGAGTTATTACCAGTCGTGATGAGTTACCCTAACTGATAAATTTTGGTGGTAATTTGTGATGAGTTATGTTTAATTGTCTAGAGACACTGCACCTAGGAAATTGTGATATGATTTCCAAGCTGACATGAAATCTAAATGTCTATATAATGACATTATGATGAACTATTTTTTATGAGATGATTTGATGCGAAAGTAGAAGTGTTAAGTTGTTGAAGGCATTGCAGAATATGTTAGTGATGCAGTTTTGAGTGTGCAGAAGAGGATCTATTCAAGCAAGTTGTGCTACTTCTAGATCACACCGCCTGTTGTTTTCTAATCACTACAATACTAAAATACCCTAACTGAGTAAGCTCTAACAAGATTCATTGTACAAATCCTTTAACAAGGTGATCCATTAGTTTGGATTCTGAAATCCTCTATCGAGGCTACTCCTAACAAGGTACTACCTTTAATAGGGTATAGCTCCTAACAGAGCTTTGGGATCTTTAACAGGATTCGCTCCTAGCAGAGCACTTTTGTAGACCTTAACCTTTTAGTTACCTATTATTGCAGATAGTTAACTTGTGAGTCCCATCTCACCGTGGTTTTTCCCATTTGGGTTTTCCATGTATAGACACTTGTGTTATGGTGGATGTTTTACTTACTGTGGATGCTTTAATATCATTTTGGATTGCATGCATAATGTTTAGTAAACTTGTTAAGTATCTCAACTAGTCAATGTTTAAAGTAGTATTATTTTTGTTGTCACTGATTCACCCCCCCCCCTCTCATTGCTTTATAAGTCTATCAATTGGTATCAAAGCCTAACTTATTTAAGGCTTAATTGCTTGGAAGGAAACCCTAAAGCCACCATGGGGGATATGAGCTACTTTGAGATGGCTAGGGTGCTTGAAACCCTAAGGGTCAGATTTAAAGCTTCACAAGTCAAAAGGAGAGAGCTGACTAAACAACTATTGGAAATATCTGATAATAGTTCTTTAGATGAAGCTAACATTGATGCATTAGTTGAAGAAGTTGAGAAACTGAACGGTGAAAAGCTAAATCAGAGAAGAGAGCTAGAAGCCCTAACTATCCGCATGAGTCAAGAGCTAGAAGCTAGGAGGGCAGTTGAAGACCTTGTCAAAGAAAGAGATCATGAGATTTCTAAGATCAAACAAGAGAATGCAACTTTGCATGAGCACTAGTATGTAGAAAAAGAAGAAAAAGAGGCTTTGCATCTAGATCTTGAAATGGCATCATCCCTAAGAGAGACTCTTACAAAACACAATGAAGATCTTACAAGAGAACTCATTGAGGCCAATGGAAAGCTAGAAAAGTTCAATAAAAGTTCGTCTATGTTGGATGAGAAGATCCAATCACAAAGGATGAAAGGTGATACTTCAGGACTAGGCTTTAACACATCTGAGAAAGGAGAGTTTTCTAGAACAAAGAGAAACATTCACAAGGACAAAATTGCTCCTAAAACTAACAAGCCTACTGGTAAGAAAGTTTTTAAACCTATTTGCTTTGTCTATCATAAACCTTGACATACTACAAATGTGTATAGAAATAGACCCAATGAGAATATAAGCTACAATGCAAATACTAGGTATGTATCTAGGAGATTTGAAGGTCATTATTTTACATGCAAATTGTATGGACATGGATCAGTTGAATGCAGATATGGAGAAAATAATTCAATACCTCACATGAATCCAAGACCTACCGGTAACTGCTAAGATCAAGAACAACATTAAGGTTGTTAAGAACACTTTCTCTACTGTAATGAACAATTACTTCAATGAATTTCAGAAGAAAATGAGTATGAGGGTGAGGCTACCTAAAGATGTGGTGAAAAGACTTTGCTAAGAACATCATTTTCACAGTCACCACTGATTTCTATCTTATGGAAGCTATTGAACCAAGAAGAAGAAAAGACTGGATACTGTTAAGGAGAAAACTGCAAAGGCTGAAACCAGTAGTGGTAAAGGGAAAAGGAAAAAGGTTGAGCAAGTGCCTCTAGTGTCAACAAGTACTAGAGTGACACGAAGTGTCCAAGTTAAAAAGGAACTGACACCTAAGGTATACATAAAGAAACAGACTACAACAAAGAAAAGAGGTCAGCAACTGATTCTTCAAGCAAAATCTATTGATACTGACACTGAGGAGGAGACAAAGAAGGTAAAGGCAACTAGAAAAAAGGCCAAACCATTTGAAGCCACCTCTCAGTAGAGTATTCCCATTAAAGCTTTGTCTTACAAGCCTATGACTGATTTTGAGAGAACGGTAAAGACGTTGGGAAGGAATAGATTTGATAATATTAAATAGTGTTTTGATTCATTTGATGAAGATCAGAAGGAACAAATTTTTCAACAATTGATCATCTATTTATGTCATTACAATTGATTACCTCATGATCTTAAGAAGGATATTTTTTATTCTTTATATTCTATTCTTTTGAATAAATGGGAAGAAGTTGTGAAGAAAGAAAAAGAAATTATTGATAATGTGTTTATTCAATATTTTCCTGATTTGTCTAAAGATGAGTTAATTGCATTTCTTGATAAACACAAAACACAATTTCCTTTTAATTCAAGGATATTAGAGCTAATAAGCGGAAATATGCAATCTGTTGAAGTTGAGACTCATCAGATAGCAAGGGACATTCAGAAAATGCATAAACTAATAGAGTCCCAATGGGCTAATGAGAAAGATACTGTGGAAGGACCAGAAATGGATGAGGAAGAAATATTACAAGTTGATATTGTTTATCCCATCAAGAAGAAGGATGACACTACTTCCCAACCAGTAATTTTTGTTGATGACATATAGGATACCATTGATCTATCTGGGAATATTATTGAACCAGATAAGCAGCTACCTATTATTACTGATTCACAGGTTAATGCAATTGCTATACTGACAAATCAACCAAGTGTAGATATTCCACCCCCATCGGTAAAAGATCAACCAGTGAAATCACAACTCCCACCAGTTTCGCAAGCTACCCAAGAAAAACCTACAGAAAATGTTGCAGAGAAGTCCTATGAACAGGAAAAGGAGAAAGAACAAGAGGAAGAGAAAACTGAGAAGGAGAAATTTGTTGAACCAGAAAAAGCATTAGTCAAGTAGCAGAGTAATGATGATGATGATGACTCATTTGGCATCAAAGGGCCTATAGATGTTGACAATATGAGTGCATCAGAATTATTGGAGATTGCAACTGTGATGCAATCCAGAGCACAAAAGAAGAGGCTTAAGGAACAGAGGAAGGAAGCAGAAATCATCCAAACTGCTATGGAGATTTTGTCAAGTCTTCCACTAGAGACTGCTATAGGGAACTTGGCAACTCCTATTGACAATCTTGGCCAGTTGGTTGTTGATGCTTCTAACCAACTCAAGTCCCTTGAGGAAGCAACTCAGACTATGGCTGAGAAAAATTATAGGAAGAAAAGAGGAGAACAAATAATGAAAGATACTGATATAGGGAAGATTACTTTATCCCTAAACAAAGATCTTTTGAGAAAAGCTATTGAGTCAGGAGGCAGAATTCTAGCCTACACATCTAATGTTTCATTTTTCTATGCTGATATAGTTAAGAAGCCAACAAAGATGGAACTAGAACTAGAAAAGATATGTAACGCCTACATACCTTTACAGGACTCAGTCTTAGCTTTTGGCAAATCTGTGGATGATTTTAAAAGTTGGTTAGATGTCTATGATTATGAACAGACTAAGAGACTTCGATCCTTGAAAGAACTAAAGAACCAGTTAAGACCTAAAGTGGACATATTACAATGAGTTTAGAAGGATGCAGAAGCAATTTTGGTGACTACAGAGATAAGTACAATTGATGCAATGGAATAATTTTCTACATAGATTATGACAACCACTGAGATCACTGAAACTTTACTAGAAACATGGGAAAATGATTTTTCTCAAATGAAGATTACTTTCAGTGAAATTGTCTTGCAAATTGAAGTGAACACTCCTTAATACAGACTTTTAAGT
The DNA here is from genome assembly GCF_030272615.1 of Cryptomeria japonica. Lineage (NCBI taxonomy): Eukaryota > Viridiplantae > Streptophyta > Pinopsida > Cupressales > Cupressaceae > Cryptomeria > Cryptomeria japonica. Next base: position 438,484,417 of record NC_081406.1, read on the forward strand.
TTTTGTATATGTAAAGATTTGATGCAATTTTTTCTATATATATATATATATATCTGTGTGTGTGTGTGTGTGTGTATTTTACTTTTCAATTTGGCATTGTTGTCAAAGGGGGAGTAGAAATATGTATGTGTTGTAAAAATTTTGTATGTATTCTTAAGGCGGAGTAGAAATATGTTTGTATGTATTTTACTAATGAAGGGTAGAAAGAATAAAAATGTCAAGACAAGTCAAAAACTCCCAAGTATGTGAAGTTGAATCACTCTAAAGATCAGATCATTGGAGATAAAAGGAAAGATGTGGTGACTAGAAGAAGGTTAGCTACTAAAGAGGTATGTCTAATTTCTCAAATTGAACTGGAATCTTTTATTGAAGCAAGTAAAGATGAGAATTGGGTGAAAGCAATGGAAGAGGAACTAGATCAGATAGAAAAGAATAAGACTTGGGAATTGGTTCCCAGACCTAAAGATAAGAATAGTATTGAAACTAAATGGGTTTTCAGAAATAAATTAAATGAGAAAGGTCAAGTTGTGAGAAATAAAGCTAGATTGGTTTGCAAAGGGTACTCACATGAAGAAGGAGTTGATTATGATGAGACTTATGCTATGGTTGTAAGAATTGAAGCGGTAAGACTATTTCTTGCATATGTTGCACACAAGAACTACCAAGTATATTAGATGGATGTCAAATGTGCATTTCTAAATGGAGATCTTGAAGAGGAAGTCTACATTGAGTAGCCTAATGGATTTTCTTTATCAGAGGACAAGGACATAGTTTGAAGATTGAAGAAAGCTTTATATGGATTGAAACAAGCCCCTAGAACATGGTATGCTAGATTAGATAAATATCATTCAAAGCTCTATTTTAGTAAAGGTAATGCTGATAGTAACTTATATTACAAGATTGAGCATGATAACATACTGATCATTGAAGTCTTTGTGCATGATATCATTTTTGGTGGAGAAGGAAGTTTATGCATGAAATTTGATGATGATATGAAGAATAAATTTGAAATGTTTATGATTGGTGAGATGAAATTTTTCTTGGGATTGCAGATTACTCAGACTTATAAAGGTATTTTCATTTGTCAAACTAAGTATGTGAGGGAATTTCTTAAGAAATTTGGATTAGAGAATTCTAAACTTGTTGGTACTCCTATGATAACTGGTTGCAAATTATCAAAGGATGATAAATCTCCTAGAATAAATTCAAGCAGATACAAATCAATGCTAAGTGGATTGTTGTATCTAACTCAAACTAGACCTGATATAATGAATGCTATTTGTATTGCTTCTAGATTTCAGTTAGATCTTAGAGAAATTTGTGATATTTCTATGAAAAGGATATTAAGATATTTGGTAGCTACAACAAACTATGGGTTATGGTATCCAACGGATGATGATTCCAGACTATGTGCTTATATAGACTTTGATTGGGTAGGAGATGTGGATGACCGGAAGAGCACTATAGGTGGTGCATTATTTCTTGGAAAGAAATTGGTTTCATGGCTTAGCAAGAAACAATCATGCACTTCATTATCTACTGTTGAAGCTAAATATGTGGTTGTTGTAACTAACTATACTCAGATTTTATGGATGAAATAGATGTTAAAAGATATAAGGGTAAGTTATGATGAGCCTATTGTTATTCACTATGATAATACTATTGCTATTGGTATGTCAAAGAATCCAGTATTTCATTCCAAAGCAAAACACATTTCTATAAGGTATAATTTCTTGAAGGAAAAGGTTGAAGCAAAGGAAGTCAGATTGGTTTATGTGCCTACTAAGGAATAAATTGCAGATATTATAACAAAACCATTGCCCAAAAATAGTTTTGAATATCTCAAAGACCAGTTAGGGGTCATCACCCCTCTAAAAGAGACTTAGAGATATAGGAATGCATCAATCCGGTGAGCTTATCAGACATACTTTTTGATTCGGGATGATGAAATAATGCTACTGCTCAGGGGGAGTAGTCAATTATTTGGTTTAGTTTTCCTTTTGGTTTGGTATTCATCCTTTGTCATTAATGTCAAAGGGGGAGATGGTGTTCATGTGAAAAATAGTTAATCCTTGGGGGAGATGGTACTCATATATTTATCTGTTAATCTTAGGGGGAGAGATATATTTCAAATCAATTTTTGAGAGATTGTTGGCATTTCTTGACAGTTGGATGTTTTTCACATTCAATATTTCCATCAATTCCAAAGGGGGAGATTGTTGGCAATATGTTGGATTTGGTTAAGTGTTTTCATTGATGTCAACACTGTATCCTGGTTGGATATGCTTCTGCTATCTCGGTTGGACCTATCCTGGTTAGACTTGGTGTTTATCTTAGATTTGGCTGAGACTCTGATCCGGTATGATCAGATCCCTGGATTCAATTTTGGATGGTTATTCAGGGTGATTATATGCTTTTCATATCCAATTAGTTCATTATTTGGTGCTCCGGAAGCTACCTCTTATGTTCCTGGTTGGTATTTCCTTGTACTGGTTAGCTTCACCGGTTAGCGATATTTGATGATATGATTTGATGTTTTTGGTCCAGCTTATGGAAATGCTTTCTAACATGTTGAAGGTGCTTCTTCTTTGCTTTCTAATTGTTTGGTGGCTTTTCATTGGTTGGCGTGCTAATATAGTGTTCTTATTTGGATCTGGTTAGATATTATGTGTTATTGCACTGAGGGTTTCTACTGGTTGGTGAAACGTGTTGGACATTGGTCTTAGCGTGATTTCCGATGGATGTAATTGTTTGGGAATTTCAATTAGGTCCATGCTATGTAATTTAAATCATATTATTGATCTGGTGATATCGTGTGATGTTATTTTTGTAATTATGGGTTTATGGGTTTAGGGTTTAGCCGACCTTATCATTAAGGTTGATGATTTGTATTTAGAGGTGACTTATTCATGTAATTTAGATATGGTATGGGTATCGATGGTTATGCTGCATTATCATAGAAAGGTTTATGTACAAATAGTGATATATCATTTTGCGGGAGGATTTGGTGTTGCAGGGCAGACATCCGTGCTTAACCAAAACTATATCAAGCATTAGGAGATGCTACTTTCACAGTTCATTCTTTTTGGATTGTAGGCCGATGTTTCGTAAGTCAGTGAGACTTTTTTTTTGTGTTGATCAGTGAGCTCTAGGCGGTTGGCCTGATTGCTAGTGCAATGCCCATCGTAATTATTTCACTTATTGTTGTAGAAGTATTATCTGATTGTGGGTAGGGTTTCCCACCGTGGTTTTTCCCTTTATCGGGTTTTCCACATCAAAAAAAATGGTGTTGTGTGTACTGTGATTTCATGCTTTATCTTTCATTGTGTTAGTTTCCTTGTTCCTCGATATAAAGGTTATACTATTCATTAACTATGAATATTGGTAGAAAACTGATTCACCTCCCCCCTCTCAGTTTTCTCTCGGTATCAGAACTGTCTAATATAATGTTCCTCCCCCTTCTCAATTAAGAAATTATTATAGGAGTGGCTCTAATATAATATCAAAACAAGGTTGTAGAGGACAGGGACTTGGAAAATTTGAACAAGGAATTAAAATCCCTATAAACCCTCCTACACAAACTAATATAGAAGGATAAGGAAATTATCATGATTCTCCTATGGATGATCTCCTTAGGATTCAAGACTTTAAGGATCATCTTGCAAGACAAAATACTAATTGTTCATCTAACAGTGCTTCTTCTTCTAACACTCATTTTTGTTCATATCATCAAACTAATGATCATACTACCAATGATTATCCTGATTTTCAAAATAGAATGCAAGGACTCATTGATAGAGGTGTAGTTAGAATAACCAAAGATAATACTTCTTCTTCTAACAACTCTTGTCCTATAATTAAAAAGGCTAAGTATATGTCAACTGATGATCGAGAAAAAATAGCAACTATAATCTTTTGGAAATTGAAGTATGACAAGGATGTTGTTTTTCCTTTCATAAAATTCAGCAATAAACATAAAGAAGGACGTGAACATTGTATTTTTCATCATGATGGTTCTTATTCCCTTGGAATGTGTAAATAATTTAAGGAATTTGTTCAAGAACAATATGATCTTGCTTGTATATCTCATACAATTTATCTTTCTCTCTTTCTTGGTGAAAAGGTAGTGCCTTAGCACATCCTTCATCCTTTATATCGCTCCTCACCCTATGATACATGTATTTAACTTAATTGGTGTCTCTTTGTCATTAGAAGTGATTCTTTTTTCATATAAAACATTTTGGGGCAGCATCATCATTCATTCTTTCCTCTATCTTATTTCTTCCCTCTATCTAAGGTTTCACTGTTCCCTTTAGGGACTGCATTTTTCATACTTTGATGATTAAATTCTCCATAGTGGATTATGTGATCCTGCTTTTAATTCTTTCTTTCTCTCTTTGAAGATTTCCCCTTTTTTAGAGTTGCATTTTACACATATAAATGTATTTTTGTACATTATATTGTGCATTTGCTTGTGTTTAATATCTCCTTGGAGTTTGTGTAATTCCTCTCATTGTCCCTATACTTGGGGAGAAATCATCTCTCTCTCTCTCTCTCTCTCTCTCTCTCTCTCTCTCTCTCTCTCTCTCTCTCTCTCTCTCTCTCTCTCTCTCTCTCCTATCCATTCTAAGGATCCACTTTTCCTTTGTTCAATAGTGTTTGTTTATGATTTGATGTTATTCCTTGTGTGAAGTTGTTTGCTCAAGTATTCTCTCTTATGCAAGAGGTGTGTATCCTTGAATTTGACCTCTTTTTTACTTGGAAATGAATATCTATTATAAACTTACCTCTCACATTGGGTCAAAAGTGTGTCATCCTTCATAAAGAATCTCTTTCACCTAGCAATAGGAGGAAGATAGGCATTCTTGTTCTCCTTTTCCTTCTTTTGGTAGAAGATGTTATGTTTGTTCAAAATCTCCTCTTAGAGGTAGATGTATTTCTGAACAAAGATCTCTTCTCCTTCGAGGATCATCTTTACACTTGTTGCAAGATATCTCTTTTTCAACTACTGTATCCTTGCTTATAAGAGTATTGCCTCGTTAGCTTGGATTTATGAGCATTATTGCCTAAATGATATATCGTTAGTGATAAAGGTGGGTATCCTTGTTCTTATCTTCCTTAGTACATCAACATAGGGCTATGTTGACATCTTAAGGGGGGGTATACATATCGCCCTCTTTGTACCATATTGTACTATATTTTTGCATGTCTTAAATGGGGCATTTAGACTCTGAACCAGAGAAAAAAATTCTTATATGAGATGCTTCACACTTGAAACCATATGAAACATTGATATATGTCGAAGACGGGGTGCACATCACTGAAACCAATGAAAAAAAACTCTTACATGGGTATCCTTGAAACTAGGCATATATTTGTCTCAAACAGGGTTACACATTCTTGAAACCAAAGAAAACAAACTCTTAAATGAGATGTTCCCGAAGCTAGACATTCACCCCTTGACATTTACATTTTCATTGTATGTCTTAATAGTTTGATGCATGCTCAAACCAGAGAAAAAAAGCTCTTATACGGGGTTCTATATACTTGAAACAAGACATTACTTGCACACATGCACGAGGATGAGTGGAACTAGCAAAACACATTTAGACTATTCCTACTCTCCTCCCCAACATGGATCGCCTAAAAAACACATCTAGAGTGTGTATCCACATCCTCTTTCATTCTTCTTCTCATGGATTACCTCAAAAAACACATACAGGGTGTATTAATACTTCTCTCTTCTCTTCTCATGATCTCATAGATTTTCTATTTGTACTTCATAGATGATGCTTGCTTTGCTCATTTATGTGATCCCTAGTGTTCTTGAGATGAAAAATTTTTAAAAATGATATTAGTGGTTGATATGTTGGATATTGTTGCTGCTAGGATATGTTGTTGTCATCGATGTCAGCATATTCCTGTGTTTTGATGTTGTAGAGAGTTGTTTGGTGATCTGGTGATTGCAGTGAGTTGATCTAGTTAGTTTATTTATTTGGGATGCTAAAACAACTAGAGATACTTCATTATTTATTGATTCCATGATGCTATGTGATGATTTGATCGAGTTGAGTATTTTGGTATGGAGATTGGTTTTCAGTATTCAGTGTTGCATTGTTCTAGTGTTTGATCTATTGTGCTCTGGTATGATCATATCTTGTGTTGTGGATTTGGGAGAGTGTTTGGGATGTTCGTGTGTATCTTTATTTTAGGTGGTTCATGATTTTATGCTCTGCAAGATATCTTTCTTGTTAGAGTTGTTGCTATTAAGTGTTCTTGAGTGCTAGCATGTTGATTGATGAAGATTTGATTAAGTGGTGTTGATGCAGCTATTGCAAATGATTATAACGTGATTGTTGGTGTTTCCTAATCATGTCCTATTTGTTTTGATGGTTTGCATTGATCATTGTGCATTTTCTTTATGATCTTATGGGTCTGGTGATATTCTTTGTGTTATGTGGTATTCTTGGTGGTGTAACGTGTTGCAGTTGATCTTGGCAAGATTTCCTGTGATGGTGTGCATTCGAGGAGTTGATTTAGGTCCATTCTATATTATTTATGACATTGTATTGGTTGAGTGGTTAATTTATGTATCGCGTGGTGTAAATTTGTAATTAGGTGTTAAGGGTTCGGCCGACCTTGTAGTCAAGGTTGATTATTTGTATAAATGGGTGTGGTATTCATGTAATTTGGATGTTGGTGTTGATTCTACATTATCAGAGAGTGGTATATGTGCGAACAAGTGAATTCATATTTTGGTGTGGTGCGTTGAGGAGAGAGTATTGTAGGGGAGTTATATGAGTTTAACCAGAACTGTCATTAGGCATTAATAGATGTTATTTTTGCAATTCATCTTTGCCAAATTGTAGTCTGAATATTATTGTAAGGTAGTGAACCTTCCCTGAGGGTTGTAGCCTTCTGAGTCATTGTATTTTGAGTAGTGAGCTCTATGAAGTGTGCTTGAATGCATGTCAATTCCCCATTGTAATATTTACATATACTACTGCAGAGTATCATCTCATTGTGGGTAGGTTTCCACCATGGTTTTTCCCTTAACCAGGTTTTCCATGTCAAAAATATTGGTGTTATGTGTGTTGTTATTGTTATCTTTCTTTTTGCTGTAGTTGATTAGATCTGAGATTGTGCTTAAATTGTCTAATATGGTGAAAATTGATTCACCTCCCCCCCTCTGAGTTTTCCTTGTTGCCAACAAGTGGTATTAGAGATAGATCTTTTGGAAGAAGCTTAACTTCTAGAGGAGATTTGGGATGGCAACCTATGTGTTAAAAAAGGAGAGTCCTAGATTTGATGGAAATAATTATACTATATGGAAAGACTGGATGGAAGTTCATTTGAAGTGTCTTGGAGAAGATTATTGGAAGATTACAAAGAATGTCTACAATGTTCCTCTGAATGGATTGGATACTGCTGATGAAATCAAGGAAGATGAACATAACATAAGAGATAAAGAAGCATCATTGAGTGTCTTGACCGATTCTGAGATGACTAATGTGATGGGACTTCAAACTGCACATGAGATTTGGAAAAATTTAGAGATCTTGTTTGAAGGAGATGCACAAGTTAAAGTTGCTAAGTTGCAGAGTTTGAAAGGAAAATATGAGATATTGAAGATGGGAGAAGATGAGAACATAACATCCTTTATGGATAAAGTGAGTGAACTTGTTATGAACATCAAATGTGTCAGTGGAACTCTTGAGGAAGATGAGATTGTTGCAAAAGTGTCTAGTTCCTTGCCTTCTGCTTATAAAACTAAAGTTGCTACTAATGATGAGATCTGGAGTGTGACTAATGTGACAAGAGATATGTTGGTTGGTAAGCTAGCTACATTTAAGTTGAGTGAACTTGGAGAATCACGTGGAAAATCTGAAACTACATTTAAAGTGTTTGTATCTGGGAAGTTGAAGTATGATCTGAGAGAGATTTCATCTAGGGTTTCAAAATATGAAAGAGAAATGAGAGAGATGGAAGAGTAGGAAAGGGAGTTGGATGATCTTGAAGCACTTATTGCTCAGAGATTGCCTAAGGGAGGATCTAGTAAGTATGATGGAAAGTTACCTTTGAAATGTTTCTCTTGTAATAAGATAGGAAACTTTGCTTCTAAGTGTCCTGAAAGAATGTCTAGGTATGACAAGCATGAAAGACATGATAGCTTTGTTAAGCATTATAGATATGAGAAGCATGATAAGTATGACAAGCCTTATAAGCCTAACCGGAAGTACAAAAATTAGAAAAGATGTTATTATGTTGTTTATGAAGGTGTGACAAATGAGGAATCAGACAATGGGAATTAAGGAGATGAATTTGTATTTATTTCTATCAAGGAAGATGATCTAGTACTAGTGAATCCTACAAGTTGTGATGTTGAGGAGAAATCTTTGACTACAAAGATTGAAGAGAAAGATGAATGGGTAATTGACAATGGTTGTTCACATCATATGACAGATGATAAAAGTAAATTTGTGAATATGGAGAGGTATTATGTTGGTATAGTAAGATTTGGAGATGATAAAGCTTGTGTGATTCATGGTAGAGGTTCTATATCTTTTGATGGTAAGAATAATACAGATGATGTCTTATATGTTGAAGGTTTAAGGCATAATATTTTGAGTGTTAGATAGATGGTTGACAAGGGATATGCTTTGTAATTCAAGAATGGTAAATGCAAGATTCTGAATGCCTCTGGTATAGAGATTGCAACAGGGACTAAGACAAAAGGTAATATCTTTCACTTGAATGTCGGTGATAAAAGTTGTTTGATTGCTCAAATTGATGAAAATTGGTTATGCAATAGAAGGATATGTCATGTTAATTTTGACTACATGATAAGGCTAAGTTCTACTCAAACTGTTAGAGATTTTCCTAATATTATGAGCCCCCTAATCGAGTATGTAAGGAATGTCAGTTGGGAAACCAAACAAGAACGTCATTTAAGAGTAATTTGTATACATCTAATGGACGGATAGATATTGTGCATACTAACTTGTGTGGTCCTACAAGAGTGAGAAGAATGTAGGGTGACAAGTATTTCATGTTGATGATTGATGATTACTCTAGAATGATGTGGGTGACCTTTCTAAGGGAGAAATCAGAAGTGTTGGAGAAATTCAAAATATTCAAAGCTAAGGTGGAGACTGAGATAGGATTGAAGCTGAAGTGTTTGAGATCTGATAGAGGAGGAAAATTCACATCTGGTGATTTTGATACATTTTCTGAAAGGAATAGAATTAGAAGACAATTATCTACTCCTAGAACCTCTTAGTAGAATGGAGTTTTTGAAAGAAAGAACAGAACAATTTTGGATGTTGCGAGGACTATGTTGATTGAAGGAAATTGTGAGCAAGAAAATACACAAAACCATGTAAAGTCAGGCACATTCACAACAAGGTCATCAAATGAAATAAAATAAACTAGAGCAAATCAAACCAATTTTACTACATTCGATGAAGGCCTCGCTGCTCCTTTCTTCTCTAAATATGTTGGTATGTTGGCTCAATCCAGTATGCATTCAAACAAAGCAAGGGAAAAAGAGTGATAGGCAAGAATACTCGAAGATATGAAAATAAAGAAAAAGTGTGAGAATAATTGCATATGTCAAGTGTTAAAAGTTGTTTAATAAGAGGAAAATGACTCAAATTTATAGAGGAAGAAGATGAAAATGGACAGTTGCAATCAAAAATTGATCAATGGCTCATGTTAGTTAGGAAGAAGAGTTAAGTGGAGGTAAATGGGAAACCTTTTACTTTTGAACAAAAAGCAAAAAGAGAAGCTTTTATTTTCGAACAAAAACAAAAAAGAGAAGCTTTCATAAATGAAAAGCGAAGTGAGGTGATTTTTGGAAGGTGGAAGAGTTAAGTGAAGAAAGGAAATGAGGTGGAAATTCATAATTATAAATTATTATTTCTTTCTCATTTCCAGATTAGCCAATTAAATAAATAAATTATTTAATTGTGAACTTAGGATAAGAGGAGTAAATGAATAAATTCGTTTACCTAGGAAGAAATGTTAATAAAGATGACATGACTGAAATGAAGAAATTGATAAAATAATTATAGGATTCCAACCCCAATATCAAATTAGGCCCAAATTATGACCGAAATAAAATGAATGATTGACAATATTGATAAATTGATGACAATTGACAAGGAAAAATGATAAAAAAGACCATAATCCAAAGGTGTTTTGATAAAACAGGGAAATTGATAATGATGAAAATGACAAGAGGATTGAACACAATAAAGGCAAATGAGATGTCAAAATGATTAATTCTAACATTGCAATTGATTTAAATTGATAATGTTGATTGATAAAAGACTAATGGAAATTGATTAAAGATAATCGAAAAGGATTTGATAAAAATATTGAAGAGATTGATAATTAATGACTGATTAATTATAAAGATAAAGGTTGATTTGGAACTAAATGATCAAATGATAAAACTACCAATCATGATGGTTTAGGGCCAAATATGATTGAATAGTTTTGTTAGGGTTGGAAAGGAATGAGATAGAATAGGAAGAATAAACCAATGTCCACACATGATGAAAATAAAATGTGACATAGAAGACATGTTAAAAATTAAGGTTACCAATTTTTAGTGTCTACATCTAAATGTTGGACAGACCTTTTGGAAAGAAGTCATTAGCATTGTTGTTTATACATTCAACTGGGTGCATATAAAAGGTGATTCTGGTAAGACTCCTTATGAATTATGGTTTGGTCATGTTCCTACAGTTGGATATTTTAGATTTTTTGGAAGCAAATGTTATATCAAAAGAGATGAGGATATAGGTTAGTTTGATGCAAGATGTGATGAAGGAATCTACTTGGGATATTCTACTAAGAGAAAGGCCTACCAATGTTACAATAAGAGGTTGAAGAAAATAGTGGAAAGTGAAAATGTGAAGGTTGATGAATGTCATGGGAAGCATATTAGATCATGTGGATATAAGATTAATGATTAGGATATTGTTTCTAAGCCTGCATAGACTAAGATGTTGAAGCAGAATGATCTGGTAGAGATAGTTAATCCAGATATTGTTACTATCGGTGAAGAAGTTCAAGAGCCTGAGAATTAGAACAATTAGAAGACTCTGAGTTATGTGAAATTGAATCACTCAGAGAATCAGATTATTGGTGAGAAAAATAAAGGTGTGATGACTAGAAGCAGACTTGCTACTGAAGATATATGTCTGATTTCAAAGATTGAACCTAAAGATGTTGCTGAAGCATGTAAGGATGAGAATTGGATAAAAGCTATGGAGGAAGAGTTGAATCAAATTGATAAGAATAAAACATGGGAGCTTGTTTTGAGACCTAAAGACAAGAATGTGATTGTTACTAAATGGGTGTTCCAGAATAAATTGAATGAAGCTGGTGAAGTGGTAAGAAAAAAAGCAATATTGGTATGTAAAGAATGCTCTCATATGGAAGATATTGATTATGAGGAAACTTTTGCTCCAGTAGCTAGAATTGAAGTTGTTAGATTGTTGCTTGCATATTCTAATTACATGAATTTCAAGGTGTATCAGATGGATGTCAAATCATCCTTTTTGAATGGTGATCTTGAGGAGGAAGTCTACATTGAGCAACCAGAAGGATTTTCATTATCAAATGAAGGAGACATGGTATGTAGATTGAAGAAATCTATGTATGGACTGAAGCAAGTCCCTAGAGCCTGGTATGCTAGATTAGATAAGTAATTGATGAAGTTGGGATTTTGTAAAGGTACAATTGATAGTAACTTAGTCTTTAAGGTTGAGAATGATAACATTTTGATTGTTGAAGTGTTTTTGGATGACATTATTTTTTGAGGAGATGATGATTTGAGTATGAAGTGTGTTGAGGATATGCAAAAGGAATATGAGATGCCTATGATAGGTGAGTTGAAATTATTCTTAGGATTGCAAATTACACATATTGGTAAAGGTAATTTCATTTCTCAATCTAAGTATGTGAAGGAACTATTGAGGAAATTTGGATTAGTTGATTCTAAACCTGTCGGAACTCCTATGGTGATTGGATGCAAGTTGTCTAAGCAAGATGAATGTCAGAAAGTTAATCAGACCTTCTATAGATCTATGGTTGGTGGTGTGTTGTACATAACTCAGAATAGACCAGATATTATGCATGTTGTTTGTCTTTGTGCTAGATTTCAAGATAATCCTAAAGAGATTCATGTCACTATTGTGAAAAGTATTTTCAGATATTTGAAGGGGATTGTTGATTATGGGTTGTGGATCTGAAGAATGATGATTTCATGTTATGTTCTTATACAAATGTTGACTGGGTAGGTGATGTAGTTGACCAGAAGAGCACTACCGGTGGAGCTTTTTTTGGGGGGGAGAAGTTGGTTTCTTGGGAAAGTAAGAAACAAGATGCTATATCTCTATCTATTATTGAAGCTGAATACATTTCTACTGCTAGCAACTGTACTTAGGTAGGATGAAGAAGATGTTGATAGACATTAGAAGTGTGCATGATGAGCCTATTGTTATTTTTAGTGACAATTCAAGTGCTATTAATATTTATAAGAATCTGGTATTGCACTCTAAAACAAAGAATATATCAATTAAGTATCACTTCTTGAGGGAGAAAGTTAGTGATGAGGAAGTCAAATTGGAATATATGTATCTACAAAGGATTAGATTGCAGATATTTTTACTAAGTCTTTGCCTGCAAATACATTTTTTGAATTTGAGAGACAAGTTAGGGGTCTCTGCCCCTCCTGATGAGAACTAGGTGCATTGAGATGCATCAATCCGGAGGACTTCACAGTCTTATCTTCTTATCCAAGTTGAAGAGTTGGTGCTGCTACTCAGCCAGGGTATTCAGTGTACTGTTTAGATTTGTGAGTTTATCCTAAAGGGGAGAGTTTTTCTAGTTTGGGGAGAGAGGCTTGATTTGTCTATGTCTTTGGCATTGCTGTCAAAGGGGGAGAGATGTGATGAGCTGAAATAATAGCTCTTTTTGTGTTCATGTCTATTATGTTTTTCATGGTTTAAGTTTTGTAATTAGACAATGTTGAGGGTATAGGATGTGTTAGAGGTTTTTGATCCTATGCATGATGAACATTAATCAAACCTTTCAAACTTTATATTGTTTTGGCTAAATATATTCCTATAGCTATGCGAATTACTATGATAATTTTATATGTAGATGAATGAATGTTATGATTGATAGAAAATGGATATGTATGTGTTTGTGTGCTTTAACTCATGATGCAGGGATACTTAGGTAGTTGTAGAAGCGGTCAAACCATGCTAGAAAGGAGGATAGTACCATTCAAGCCATTAAAACTAGAGTCAAGGCGGTCGTAATCATTAAAGCAATGAGTAAGGCGATAACCAAACAACCAAAGAATAGCAAAACAATTCAAGATTTATTTTTTGTTGTCTCCAGTAAGCGGCAATCTAGTGGGAACCATTGTGCTATATTCTTGGTTATGAATGATGAATGCCCCACAATATTTATGGTTGACTCTTTCTTTGTTGTAATAAAATTCCACCTATTCTCTTGGGCATGGTTTAGGTAGTTAGTATTATGTTATAGTTTTCTTATAAATAAAGATTTGGACCTTCTCGTGGGGGTTAGACAGAGTTTTCAAAGTTAGACAATATTCTCTTTGCTTTCATGGTATGTAACAACTTTTGAAATGACAAATAAAGTGATGGTGTTTTGAACATATAAGACTATTTGAATTCTAGACATGCTCATCCAAGGAGGCCCACTTGGTGAGAAATCCTATGTATTTGTTATGTTAGCTTTAATTTTTCTATAGTTATTGTTCTAGCATTTGACTATTCCTACAACCACTGGAACCAGAACCTGTGACTATTCCTGCAGCCAAAGGCGAACAAAGTAGTTCCTTTTTGTCAACTTAGAACATTAGTGGTAGTTAGTTGCTTGAATTACCTTTCAGCATTAATATTTCTTGTAGAATTTTAGTCATTGCATTTATGTGTGTTAATTTCAATAATTTCCTTTGCTGCAATAGAATATAATGGTTTTTATTGGAACTTAATGCACAAACTGTGTTGTCCCATTTCAAGTAATGTGTCCCTGGGTTGACATCTAGATGAAACCTCCACCATAGAAATGATAACTATTTAGGATAGATGTCCAATCCCTGAGTTCAGGTTCTAAGCTGAGTTATCATTCTAATTGGGAAGGTTGACAAGATGCATGTGAAAAAACTGTCTTATCTTTGGAGCTTTGTATGCATGATCTTAGGGGGAGTTTGTTGGAGTTTGTTGGTCTTGATTTATTCCTTTGCATTGATTTTTTTTCACATTCATATGTTGTCATCAATGCCAAAGGGGGAGATTATTGGATATTGTTGCTGCTAGGATATGTTGATGTCATTGATGTCAACATATTCCTGTGTTTTGATGTTGTAGAGAGTTGTTTGGTGATCTGGTGATTGCAGTGAGTTGATCTGGTTGGTTTATCTATTTGGGATGTTGAATCAACTAGATATACTTCATTCTTTATTGATTCCATGATGCTATGTGATGATTTGATCGAGTTGAGGATTCTGGTACGGAGATTGGTTTTCAATATTCAATGTTGCAGTGTTCTGGTGTTTGATCTGTTGTACTCTGATATGATCATATCTTGTGTTGTGGATTTAGGAGAGTGTTTTGGATGTTCGTGTGTATCTTCATTTCAAGTGGTTAATGATTTGATATTCTGCAAGATATCTTTCTTGTCAGAGTTGTTGTTGTTAAGTTATCTTGAGTGTTAGTGTGTTGATTGATGAAGATTTGATTAAGTGGTGTTGGTGCAGCTATTGTGGATGATTCTAACATGCTTGTTGGTGTTTCCTAATCATGTCCTATTTGTTTTGATGGTCTGCATTGATCATTGTGCATGTTCTTGATGATCTTATGGGTCTGGTGATATTCTTCATTTTATGCAGTATTCTTGGTGGTGTAACATGTTGCGGTTGATCTTGGCAAGATTTATGGTGATGGTGTGCATTCAAGGAGTTGATTTGGGTCCATGCTATATTTTTTATGATATTGCATTAGTCTGATGGTTAATTTATGTATCATGTGGTGTAATTTTGTAATTAGGTGTTAAGGGTTTAGCCAACCTTGTAGTCAACGCTGATGATTTGTATAAATGGGTGTAATATTCGTGTAATTTGGGTCTTGGTGTTGAGTCTGCATTATCAAAGAGTGGTGTATGTGTGAACAAGTGAGTTCAACTTTTGGTGTGGTGTATTAAGGAGAGAGTGTTGCAAGGCAGGCATATGAGCTTAACCGCAACTGTCATCATGAATTAGCAGATGCTATTTTTGTTGTTCATCTTTGTCGGATTGTAGTCTGAACATTATTGTAAGGTAGTGAACCTTCCCTAAGAGTTGTAGCCTTCCGGGTCATTGTATTTTGAGCAGTGAACTCTAGGCAGTGTGCCTGAATGCATGTGCATTTCCCATTGTAATATTTACACATACTATTGTAGAGTATCATCTCATTGTGGGTAGGTTCCCACCATGGTTTTTCCCTTAATTGATTTTTCCATGTCAAAAATATTGGTGTTATGTGTGTTGTTATTTCTTTTATCTTTCTTTTTGTTGCAGTTGATCAGGTATGAAATTGTGCATAAATTGTCTAATTCGATGAAAATTGATTCACGCCCCCCCCCCCCTCTCAATTTTCCTTCCTTGTTGTTGCCAACATGATACATTTTGATATCGAGGTCTCTTAGGTCTCCTCAGCTAGTTGACTTGAGATCTTATTTTTGGTTTTTAGCTTTTGTGTCTTTTTGCCTTTTGTCTTTGTTTGTCTTTTTTGCATGCATTCAAGAGTGAGTTAAGATTTTGAGATTGAAGGTTCAATTCCTCAAAGTTAGTGATGTCTTATACTCCTAGTTACCTCTATCTTACATCTCTTTCATCTACTTTATTGTGAGTAGTTGCATAGGCTCATACTCCCATTAAAGTGGGGGCTAAATGTAGTGTCATAAATTGTCGCAACGACAATTTACACATCATGTTTGTGCTCCTACTTTAGCATGTCTCCTCCTTATCTCATATCTGGGCGTGTTTAGTGTCTCAATTCTAGTTTTGATGCCTCATACACCTACCAAATGACTCTTTGGAGGTGTGTCCTCCTCCCTAGACCCTAATTTTGGTCCCTAATTGAGGAGGACGAAAGAGCCCAGTGCTCTGGTCCCCCTCAATGGGGCTCATTTTTCAAGAGGGGGATGTGACCTATCTCTTTAGCAAGAAATGATTTTGGTTGCTCTATATGAACATTGGATGTCAGCGTAATCGATAAATTGACCTTGGATCTAATATATAAAGTCATTAATAAACTCATTTCAATATAAGTCTCCATCTCCAAGTAATCAAGCATTCAAGAATTGAAGCATTCATCATCAAGCATTTTCAAAGGTCTTAAAGGATACATATTCTTCATTTATTCATTATGGAGTAACATTACATCATCCATATGCAAGCATGTGTGTGTGATTAGGGTTTTTTCTTGTTCATGCAATTTCATACAACGTATGTGATTACATTCAAGAAGTAAAGCGTAATTATCAGTCATTGCAGATCTGAGGTATATCTTTCCATCATTTATTTCAATATTTGCAACATTTAATTCAAGGTTAATTCCTAAACCGGATTTTGACTTAGGCAATTCCCTATTCCCAACCCATTTCCCCTTTTTTATGTGTAGGAAGAAAGTATGAAGCTACTATCTTCAGAATTGGCTTTATTTATAGTGACGAAGAGATCCTCAATTGGAGTGCAAAAAGTGTGGAGGACCAAAGTGACCACCATCTTGGTCCTAAAATTTTAGGAGCTCTTTCTAGGAGTAGGTCTGAATTTATCAGATTTAAGTTCATGGCTCAATCCAATGATTGTAGCTCACTATTCACACATTTTTTTTATTTTGGCATATTTACCCTAATTTCAACAAATTCAACGATTCAATTAAATTCAAGGGAAAGAAGAGGCACATCCAAAGACCCCTTAGAATTTGATCAAAATCTAGATCTATTTGGTTTAGATCTATCAAATTCCTATCTTTCCCTAATGTAATGGTCCCTAAGTCATAAATTAGCAGCTTTCATCCTTCTTGTGGTGGAAACCCTAATTTTTCACCATTACACCTACAAAAGGCAAAAGATAATTATAATCCCAAGTATACAATGATTGTTATGGGCCTTGTGTGGTGAGGTTTACCTTGGGAAATCTCATAAACTATGTGAATAAACAATCAAGGTTACAAACTAGTATAAGAGTAAAAGAGCTTTGTACTATTAAAAATATGGTCATGGTGAATTTGTTATGGGTAAAATCAGACTTGTGGTTATAAATGCAAAATCCCAAAGGAGGAAACAAAGGCTTAAAGAAATTTGGAAGCGAAATAATATATTTCAAAGTACATTTTAAATTTTATTTATTGGCTCTTGAATTGGTGGAGTTTGTTACTAAGCCACAAATATAGGATATATGAACAAAAGACTACTTGAATTTTTTTTTGCTACTTAGTTGAACAGCTAGACACTAATAGTGTATGATTTAAACCCACATTAATTTATGTGTTTACAAATGAAAAATACTAGATCGAATAGATACAAAATGAAAAAGGAGTGAGAAAGTGCCCTATTTATGCTTCATGTTTCCCTCATCTTCAAACAAGGTTTCAAATAAATCACAAATAAAGATAAAGGAGACAATAGAATAATTAAATAAAGTGGTTAATGATAGCACATAGAGGCTAAACCATTAAGCCACAAGATTGAACCATGATTTTGTGCATTGTGATTTATGTGAGGAGTAGTGGTTAGAATTTTCAAGCATTATATATGCCATCACATGTTATCTACATGTCTTGAACAAGATAATTGCAAGTAACATATCCTTGAAAAACTATTCATTTGTTTATATGCTTTAAAGGATGTCTATATGTTATTCTAAAGATTCTATTAGGTGTAGGCTTAGATAAATTCAAATAACATTCTACACAACTTTGTAGTAGGGAGAAGAAATAGAGGGTTGGTGGTTGACGGGTTAGTTCAACAATTATTGTGGACCATGACACTAAATAAAATTCTATTAGGCCATGTGTCTCATAAAAATGTCATATTATTCTCTTACAATAAACAAAATGAAAGTAGAATTAAATAATCTATATTTTGTAAAGAACTTACTCCTCTAGGCCTTTTTAACTATAATTATGCATATAAAGTGGGCATTTAGTTAGTAATAGTAGTATTATTTTGATTTCAACTATTATTGATTTAATCCTCATTACATTGCTAAAAAATAAGATTGTTTATAGTTACTCGAGGTTATGCTTGTCTCCAAGAAGGATCCATTTGGTTTTAAAGAGCCAGCTCCCTAAAGTCCCAAGATCTAGTGATTAATGAGTGTTTATTTAGTGGATTCAAGTTGAATCCCCTTGATTTTCCACTCATCTTTTGATTCTCCCCTATATGGTACACCTCCTTTTCAGTGTGGCACCATGATCGTTGAAATAAAAGCGACATTTATTACACATCATGAGATTGGGCAAGTCTTGTGTACCTTCTAGCTCCCCTTATAGTTAAAAGTGGCATTCATTGCACAACGTGAGCTTAGGCAAGTATCGTGTACCTTGCGGCTCTCCTTGTTGTTACATGATAATTATATAGGGAATGTGGTTCTTTTATTTTAAAATCATTTGCCAGTTCATGCCACTTTGATGCGAGAAATCTCAAGGCTTACCTCCATGTTGCCTATGCTATCTTGCCAAACATAATGTGGTTGTCATCACCAAGGGTGTTGAATATCTATTATTCTCATGAGTATGACCCAAGGGTGTTGAATATGGTGATGGTTAATAATATAGAATTCTGACCTTTGTGCCAATGTCACGTATTTCTCCAACTCCCTATAATCCCTCATTTATTGTCTCCTATTGACTTCATTCTGAATAAATGAAGATAATGCATTTAACTACAAATTTACTAGGTAGAGAAGGGGATTTCATTTTGTGCCATAAGGCATTGTATAGTTACACAAGTAAAAATCATAGAGAGAGTTTTGGAGCTCAAGGGTAAATGATTTTAAACTATTGAATAGTTACTAAAGAAAAAGATAGGTCATTGTATAATTGCATGAATTGAAAGCAATGAACTTATTTCCTTAAAAACAATAAATAAATACTTGTAGGTGGTCTGTAATTCATAATTTGTATCATTATGGAAGCCATTTAATCTCTTATTTTCAACCTAACAATCTCCTTATCTTTTGCCTATAATTCCTCATCAAAATTTTGTTGTAGTTTCTCCTCTTCCTTCCACTTTTGTTCGTGCAATCTCAAATATTGTACTTGTTTTCAAAGTTTCAAAGTGATTGATAGCCAATAGAGACTAAGAGAAGGATGACAAGTATGTGGAGTATCTTTTCTATTCATTTTTAGTTTTTTTTTATTTTGATTCTTTAGCAGTCATTTCTATCGATTTTTCTATTCCAATCTCTTGCTATAGGCTAGAGTCTTGTATCTCAATTTGAACATAAAAAACTTTATTTCTCTTTGTTGCATATCTATTTATTCTTCTCCTTTTTTACCTTTCTAGCTACAATATTTCTTGTGACTCTTCTTTCTTAAGCCAATCAAGAATAGGTTTATCAAATGAGTGCATGTTTGTATCAAATAAAGTTGTGATTGGTTTTGTGTGAGCTTGTTTCTATAAAAGCAAAGACAAGGGTAGTTATCTAATGTTGGTTACTTGGGTTTTGTGTCTTCTTCTAAAGAGTGAATATGTGAAGCATGGTAATGGGATGTGTGGTTGTATGCTTGAACAAATGGAGGAAGCATTAGAGAGGCTTGATGTTTCAAATATCTTCATGGAGGTTCTCTGCAGATGTATTGTAATCTTTATTGTCAAATAATACATGAGTGATGGATGTCTTCGGAGGCTAGGTTTCTCCCTCTTGAGCATTTTCCTACGCTATATCTTGTATCCTATTTAATGTGTTTTGTTTACTCTCTTGTATATGGATTATGAATACTTGTTTTCATATATTTTTCTTTTGGGAAATTATGAGGAGATTTGTCATTATATCTAAAAAATTTCTAACATTTTCTATTAAAGCCATGGTTGTGTTCGTATAACTGTTGATGGAGTAAATTTATTGCTATGTTTGAATCTGGGGCTTGTATGAAATAATGGGGACATGGTAAGTTATGAGGGTTTTGTTTAGATTGATCTTTATAGATTTAGGGTTTTGGAGTTGTAGATTTGTGGTCATTTTTTTTTAGATATGGGCTTATGAATCTTTGTTTGAAAAAGGGTTTTAATGAGCGTTCATTATGAGGTTTGTTTTAGGGGAGTGGTTTCACAACTGAACTCATGGGTAAAAAAAACTTCACCATGGGATCTAGGAGGCTCGAGAAACAAAGATTGACATAAAATTTGACCTATTTAGACAAATGTGAAAAAGGCAAAAAAAAATCACTAGGGACTTCATCTGTTCTCTTAGCACCTTTTTCTAGCTCCTTGTATTTTCATTTCTAATCATCCATTTGTTCCCATCAAGTAGGAGCATGCTTCCAAATTACTAACACTTATGGTTAAGAACAATTAAGGGTGGAATAATAATGCTTGACAACTAATTCCTACTCCCTACACACTATGACTATTCTCAAATGACGCGGAGAATTGATTTATTCTCTCCTACTCCACTTATGCAACTATGAAAACAAGGGGGTGTGCACTCAAGAAGTGACCAACATAGAAACCAACACCCAGCTTTTAATTTAAATTT
The DNA here is from genome assembly GCF_030272615.1 of Cryptomeria japonica. NCBI lineage: Eukaryota > Viridiplantae > Streptophyta > Pinopsida > Cupressales > Cupressaceae > Cryptomeria > Cryptomeria japonica. Next base: position 438,505,208 of record NC_081406.1, read on the forward strand.
TAAAAGAAATTATCTCTTTCCATATTACTTATTTTATATTTACTTGCTAGTCGATTCCGGCATATCACAACTTTTGATTATCTTCAATCCAAATAAACCACCTTATCATTGTAATATCAAGTTACCCAATTACGACATAACATAAAGGTGTCCAATAATTATCAATGTCTTAAGACTCCCATAAATTCCAAGTTCTCCCTTAGCTAACCACATAATTTGGATCCTTATCATCGTTCTCATTAAACATTTTACACTACCAACTAATTCTCATTAAAACTTTGGTATTATAATATTGCTTATGACATCCTTCCATAAGCCTTATCCAATTGCATGTTGTCCCATCCATACTTAATGTTTCGCATACTTCCACACTTGAGTGCCATAATTTTTACAAACCTACTTTGGTTGTGCCAAGTAGTTAAATTTTTTTCCATATTGTCTTGTATCTAGCTACTAGTCATGATTGGGTTGCACTTTTCTCCTTAGGTTATGAACGAATATAAGTTAATCACTCCTTGATTATTAGATCATGATTCTTCTACACTCTTTTTACTTTAATAGGGATTTTGCATGGTTCTCAAATCATCTCTACCCTTTTCGCCATTTACTTAGTCCTCTCAAAATTATCTTCCCATAAAGGAACTAGTTGTGACTATACTTTGCTTGTTTCCCCAATTATCTAACTTACGAAAGAAATAACTCGTGGTGGATAAAGGGGAGATTAGTAAGGAGGAGGAAATTAGAAAGTAAGCTAAAAGGTTTTTTTCAGAACTGCTAATGAGGGATAACAGATTGGATGTTGAAGCTCAATCTTCTCTTCTTCTTAACATCCCCTGTCTCATTGATGATCATAAGAATGCCTCTGTTTCTTCCATTCCCTCTAATCAGGAAATCAAAAAAGTTGTCTTCTCCTTTGATGGTAACAAAGCGTCGGGTCTGGATGGTTTTCCAATGTTCTTTTTTCAAGATTTCTGGGACATTGTCGAGAAAGATGTTACCAATGGAGTCAAGAAATTTTTTAGGGCTAGGAAACTTTTGAAAGAAATCAATGGCACATTTCTGGCTCTCATTCCCAAATCTCAAGGCGTTGGCTCAATGGACAAATTTAGACCTATCAGTCTTTGCAATTCCTTTTATAATAAGATTATCTCTAAGGTTCTTACTTCCAAATTGCTTTCTGTCCTTCCCACTCTCATTAATCACTACCAAAATGGTTTTGTCCCTAGTCGTCAAATTCTTGACTCTATTATTACTGTCCATGAGAACATCCACTCTCTTGTTAAAGCTAAGAAGCAGGGTCTCATCCTTAAGCTGGATCTCTCCAAAGCCTATGATAGGGTTGACTGGTCTTTCCTCTTGAAGGTTCTAATGTCTTTTGGTTTCTCTCCCAGAGTTTTGGATCTCATCACCCAACTTATCACCTCTGCTTCTTATGCTATTATTATCAATGGTTCACCTTCTCCTTTTTTCCAAGCCTCTAGAGGTCTTAGGCAAGGGGATCCTATTTCTCCCATCCTCTTCATTATTATGGCAGAATGTTTTGGAAGGAGTATGGAAAATTTGGTTTTGCAAGGCTCCTTTAAGGGCCTCCACCCCTCCTCGATGGATCTTGTTTGTTCTCATCAACAATTTGTCGATGATACTATTATCATGGGGGAATCTAGTATTTCTGAAGCTAAAACTTTGAAGAGTACTCTTTGCAAGTTTGCCTCTGCTTTGGGTCAACTTATCAATTGGAATAAAAGTGAAGTTTTTTTCATCAATACCCCGGAAAGAAGACAACAGAGAACCAATAGAATCCTCGAGTGTAGGATTGCTGATCTTCCTGCAAATTATCTTGGTCTCCCCATGGGCACTGCTCCTCTTGACTCCTTTTGGAGTTCTCTTGTGGACAAATTCTAGAAAAAGTTAGCTGGATGGAAAGGAGCCCTCCTAAGTCATGCTGGAAAGCCCCAAATTCTAAAAGCTTCTCTTCTAAGTATCCCAATATATGCTCTTAGCCTTTTCAGAATTCCAGTTAAGTATGTTGATGCTATCGAGAAAATCCAAAGAAGATTCCTTTGGTATGGGGTTGACAACAAGAAAAGAATGTCCTTGGTGGCTTGGGACCAGGTTTGCAAACCGAAGAGCCATGGCGGTCTGGGCCTAAGGAGGATTTGAACCCTGAATGAAGCTCTTTTGTCCAGGCAAGCCTGGAGAATGTTTCATCTTGATACTGAATGGTGTAAAATTTGGCAAAGTAAGTACTCTCTTTAGTCCTCTTCCCTTTCTTCTTTTATCAATTCATATATTAGTATTAAAGGCTCCCACACATGGAATTATGCCTCTAAATGTAAAGAAAGAATAGCTAAAGGTGTGATCTGGAAAGTTGGAAATGGTAGGAAAGTCAAATTCTGGGAGGATCCCTAGCTTTTTTATAAGCCTTTGATAGAAATCAATGAATGGGCCCCTTATGCTCCCTCTTGTGTAAGATATTGTGGCTCCTTAGTTGCTGAGTACTGGACTGGTAATGAATGGTAGAATATTGAAAACATCCACCCAAGCCTCTCTAAGCTCAAGATCCATTTATCTGTGGTTTGGTTGAACAAAGAGGTTGACTCCTTGATCTGGAAACATGATCCAAAAGGTGTCCTTATTGTTTCCTCTATGTATCATGTTTTGTCCCCTAATCCTTTAGGTAATCCCTTCTGGTCTAAAGTCTGGATTAGAGGCCTAACCCCCAAGATCAATTTCTTCTTCTAGATAGTTCTCCATAATAAAATTTTGACCCTTGACAACCTGAAATGCAGAGGCTTTGCTATCCCTAATAGATGTGCTCTATGCCTTCAGAAAGAAGAGTCTGTGGACCACCTTGCCATTAAATGCCCCTTCTCAGCCTCAATATGGGAAAGATTTCTCAATAATTTTAGCATTGCCTGGGTGTTTCCCAACACCATCACTGATCTATTTTCCTCCTAGAACATAAAATGGACTAATTCTTTTTTGAGATCTTTGTGGCAGCTCTCGCTTCCTCACATCCTATGGGGACTATGGAAAGAAAGAAATAATTGAATCTTCAGGGATATTTCCCTCAATCAGGATATTGTGTTCCAGAAAATCTAATGGGCGATTCAGGAAAATATAGAGATCATTGAGGGTCCTTGTTTTTTGAACAATACACTAGAAGCAAATATTTTAAGGGTGTGGAATATGAAGGGTACCGACAGTCCAAACCTCACTCATAACAGAAGGCTTGAAGTTAAATGGCAAACCCCCCCTCAAGGTTGGTTCAAAGTAAATTTTGACGGTGCTGCCAAAGGTAACCTGGGTCCTTTAGGTTGTGGAGCTGTTCTAAGAGATGACAAAGGAATGTGTAAGGAAATGGTTGTTGTCCCTATTGGAATTCAAACTAATCATAAAGCCGAAGTGATGGCTGCTCTCCAAGGTATCCTCCTAGCAAAGAAATGGAATTGTTCCCACCTATGAATTGAAGGGGACTCAAACAATATTATAAACTATCTTAAGGGGGTCTCAAAACCTTCATGGTCAATCAACAATATCATCATCTCTGCTAGAGACATAATTAGCACCTTTAAAAAAAGCTACATATCCCACATATACTGGGAGGCCAACGGCTCTGCTAACTGGGCTGCCACTGCGGCGGTTAACAAGGAAGCAATTACCACATGGATGGGAGAACAAGGACTCCCCGAAGATGTCAGGCAAATCATTTGCTATGATCGTTATAAAAGTACTCCTACGATACTTGATGGATAGGATAATTATGAAAAGAACTAACTTGAGTACTTCAAGTCATTACAATAATGAGAGACTCATTTATTATATTACCAATGCCATAAGTTCCCATGCTTTCTGGGTGAATTTGATAGTTCTGAAAAACTCACCGGCTAATCTGCTTTGCAAGGTTCAAAATTTGGTGTTGAGCAGCGACAACATGGGTGGTAACAGGAGGCGATATGAACCAAGTAGTTGTAAATAATGGAAACAGAAGGAGGAGGTTTGGGACATTCTGCAGAAGGGTGGCTTCTCAAAATTCATGGAGAGACTCCACGGTCGTGGTAGTATGATCACCAATTTTTTTTGCAAAAAATGGAAAAAGGGCATGCTGAAAATGGGAGACCAAACTATAGAAATCGATGAAGATTTAATTGCTCAAGCTACGGGCCTCACAAGAGAAAGGTGCAACTTCTACAGAGATAGGAAAGTGAGTAGAGAAGCTATTGAAAGATACCCGGTCACTGAGAAAGAGAAGAAACAACTAGTAAAGTTGAGAAAAACCTACTACCCACCCAGGGCTTTTGCCAAACCCTGGCGAGAAGTCCTCTTTGTTTTAATGTGGTACATCACTCTAGATGGGAGGTTCACTAAAGTTAATGTTTATCACTTTGTTCTACTGAATCACTTTAGGCACAATGATAAGGTTAACTTTCCTTATTTTCTACTCTATTCGATGAATGCGTCCCTCAAGGCCTACAAAGAGAACCCACGGGGTGATACAGCCATGCACCAAGGCCTTATGGTACTAATCTATGACCATCTTAAGGCCAACCAAATTGCTTGGATACAGCCCTCTACGGATTCTAAGGATGAGGAGTCTGACCCTTCCTTCTCAGAGGAAGAGGAGTCTGAAAGTGACCCTTCAACTGATACCGAGGATAGCATGGATGGCTCGGACTATGAAAGTGGGAAGAAGAGGAAACACATCAAAACCAGACCCTCATCCTCTAAGGGAAAAAAGCCTAAAGACAGACCCTTGATTAGCATTTCTTCGGAAGAAGAGACTTCGGATGACTCTAAGGAGGACCACCCTCAAGGGCGGCTAAAGAAGAAGACTAAAGCTCACACCCAGGCAAGGAAAATGCACAAGAAGAAAGAGGATACTATTAAGGAAATGGAAGCCCACAAGTAGGTTAAGGCCCTGGAAGATGATCAGAATCTGGAAAAGGAGACCATGGAAAAGGTTCTTAGGGCTATTGACAAAACCATCCAGCACACTCCTAAAGAGGAAAAGACAACCCCTGAAAAGTTGACCCCCCCTCTAACCCTCCCCCCGAGGGTTTGCAAGGTTTCATGGAAACTATGGAGTGGCTCATCAATGGTTACAAGAAAGTTGTGGACGAAAATTAAAAAACTCTGTAACAGAATCTTGATCCTGGAAACCATCAATACAGGGGAAGGGAAGACCATGGCCAACTTCATAGAGGACCTGAAAAGTACCATCATCAAAGCTAAAGACATAAGAGATGCTTTCAACCCCAGGTTTGAAAAAATTGAGAAGGATTTGCTGGAAAGAAAGAATCTTGCTGACACTAACGACCACACCCTCACAGAAACTGTTGGCAAAATTGGTAAAATTGAGGAGTGCCTGAAGAACATTGTTGAACAGAGCCTTAGCATCCTGAAGATTTCAGCCAACAACACCAACACTCTCATCAGTAAGCTGGATGATGAAAAGGAAATCTTGACCCAGAAACGAAAGGAACAGGGGAAGCTCAAGGCCCCAGAACCTGCACCAAAGGCAAAAAGAAGGAAAAAAAACCCAATAAGGATTTGGAAGACCTTAAAGCTGTCGGGGCTTCTTACGATGAGCTGGTGACAAAGGCGGAGGACTTGTTGAAGAAAATGTCTATGTAGCGCCTTCTCAGTTTATTAGCTGTTGTTAGTTTTGATGTACTTTCTGTTCACTAGTTTTTTTACCAGTATTTTTGTATGTGACTCTTAAGCTCTGATCTTTTTGGGGTCCTTTCTTAAAACTTATGTTAAAGGTTTCGGGTCCTGAAAAACTATTTTTTTAATTAATCAGAACAAATGGAGGTTACCTATTTCAAATTTGAAAAGGTTTCCCCCCCCTTTATTATTTTATTTTATTTTGCCCTAACCCGAAATAGGGTTAGGGTTTTACTGAGCATCACTTAACACATATCTTATTTCTTTTTATTTTAATTCTACCCTAACCCGAATTTGGTTTAGGGTTTCATTAACACATTTTATTTTTTGTGTGGGTGCAGCTGAAAGATGACAGGGAAGGCCAAAGGCAGCCATGGCCAAAGGAGGCGGCGTTATGGAGGAAGCCTGAGGAATGAGTGCGGAGGAGTGGCGATGCCACTGTGTGTGTCGTCTGCACTGCGTGTGCCTCGGCCCACACGGTGGGGTCGCGGCCGCATTATGTGTGCTGGCCACACTGCATGTGCCTTGGCCCACATAGTGGGGTCGCGGTCACACTATGTGTGTCGCTTGCACCACGCGTGCCACGACCCACACAGTGAGGATGCGGCCGCACTGTGTGTGCCTCAACCCACACAGTGAGGTCGCGGCCTGCACTGTGTGTGTCGGTACGCACCCTCGGCCCACACATTGAGGTCACGACTTGCACTGTGTGTGCTGGCACGCACCTTGCCCCCTGTGAGGTACTCAAGCAAAGAAAAATAATTACTGTTTAATTTTTTTTTTAATTTTTATATATATATATATATATATGTATATATATATATATATATATGTATATATATATATATATGTATATATATATATGTATATATATATATATATATTAGTAATGCTTAAAATGTTTTTTATCGATATGCATGATAATATATATATACATATACATATATATATACATATATACATATATGTACATATGTATATACATAAAAGGTTAAATTATGGTATAATCAGAATGCTAAGGTAATAAACATTTCTTTTTATTTCCAGTTTATACATTTATTTTTCTTCTGAATATGCATATTTTAACATAAAGGTAGCATATAGATATACTTATTTTTCTTTAGAAGATACAACAATTTAGATGTAAATTTAACACTTTAGGCATAAACTTTACATAATATATGTATATATATATATATATATGATTAAATTTGCATTTCCATAGCTAAGAATATGATATTTTTAAATAAACAAAATAGAATAATCTTGTTTTCTATCAAAAACACATAGTTAACTTTTCATTTAAAATAACTAGATCTAGATTTGTTTACTTTCTACTATACATGTATTTTCAGATTAAAAAGATAACAGCAAAGATTTTATTTACTGGTGCAACTATCTTTTTTCTAAAATCCATTCAAACAATAAACAACAAGATGTAAAGCAGATTAATATAACTCTAAAATGTCTATCTATTTATTTTGTGTTTAAACTATAAACAGAAGCAATATTTCCTTTCTTTACTAATAACTGCACTACAACATTTAAATTTATTTCATTTCTTTCTACATAACTACACTACCAACTTTTAACTATTTTCATTTCCTTTTCATTTGCTAAATAAGACAAAAATAAATTTCATTTCTAATTTGTTTCAAGAAGTAAATAACAATAAAAAATAACTCAAATTTTATTCTTTTCTTTGCAAGGATTTACTCAAATAAAATAAATCTTTATTACATGGTAAAACAATCCAATAGTTACATTTAAAACACCATAGTTTCTTTTACTAAAAATAGGAAATAACTAAATCAAGCCTCTCATTTCTACTAAATGAGGGCTTATCAAAAAAAAAAAAAAATTCTACAACTAAATACAATAAGAAATATAATCTTGTCAATCTTCCTTTCCAATCTCTTCCCAAGCAAACTTGCAAATAAAAGTTGTAGGTTGTGACCATGGAGGCTCACCTCCCAACCTAGGCTTACAAGAAGCTGCCCCCGAGCTAGGAGAACCAAGGCTAAATGGGATACACACAATCAATACACATATAAGCAAGAAAACTCACAACATTAGCACTCCCAACCCAAGGATAGACAACATCACTAATGCTACTTTTCAAGTGGGGTGAAGGTGGACCAAATACCTAGAGGAGAATTATGCAAGTGGGAGAACATACTATCATAGCTAGGCTACCAAGAAACACATCCACAAGTTCCAAACTTGTCCCAACAATTTCTTATGTCCCCCAAGGCATACAAGCCATCAAACTCCCCTTATGACCCCCATTGCATAAACAAACACTATGCAGCAAGGGTCCCATAATCCCTTGTGTATCACTCTCTTCCAAAGAGAGCCTCTACACTCTTAGGCTGTCAAACAACCCTTCACCCCAAGGCTACTCTACCCTCTTAAGGGTGAGTTTGGCCTTGAAAACTCCCAAAACAATAACATAAAATCTCAATAACACAAACACATAGGGAAGAACTCAACATCTTCATAAACATACTAAGAAACCAACAATGGAAGAACAACTAAAACAAACAATCTTTTCAAATACAAAGCAACATACATGAGATAGTAAACCAACCAACCTTAAAACTGCCAAAAGGATGAAAAGAAGTTGTAGTGGAGCTGCCCAATCCACTAACTTTTCCTTCACAAGACTTAGCCAAAAACTTCCCAATCCAAGACCAATTTCTCAAGAAAATCTATGTCTCCAAAAATAGAGAGTGGGTGATCAAACTTCTCCCTCCCAAACCATTCCCTAAGAAGACACTCCTCACTCTTTCCAATCCTCTTGGGAAGGGTGAGGGATGTTCATAGGTTGGTCTTCCCAACACCTTACAATATCTCTAGCCAAGGCACCTCAAAAAGGTAAAAGGAACGGAGAAGAGCAATGTCACGCATGAGGAGGGTTGTCTAACCTAGGTAGGATACTCAAAAGTTGAAATTCGGTCAACTTGGAAAACTCAATTTTTGAGGTGACTAAATAGTCCCTAGGGAGTGGACACGTGGCTAAATATGGCCTTCATCCATAGGTACATCATATGGCCCACTAAAAATACCCCTAACTTGACCCTAGGAGTTAGTTTAACCCTCTAGAAACTCACCCAAAGTTTACCTACGCGTCAACCCTGAGTTGACCTTTCTAATTGCTCCCTATCCAAGACTTTCTTGGGGCCATACTAGGATAATTGAAAAATGAATTGGTAAAACAAATTCCTTCCAAGGGACATGTCATTTCCAACTCACTTTAAAACACATGTTTCAAGTGACACCACAAAAATTACATATCACTAAAATACACGTGGCAATGTCCCTTTTTTTTGGAATTAATAAATTAAACACACATCCAAGCATAAACATTTACAAATTAAAATGCATTTACAAATGAGGTGTTGTCTCTCCAAATAGACAACCCTTGGCTTCACAAATGCACATAGGTTTAGGCTTGATTCTCCGAATAGTTTTCATGGTCACATGGATTAGTTTTCCTGCACATCTCACTTTGCACATTAGTAACCCCAAATAATCACATTTAATATAAACATATGAAAAGAATACAGTTCAGACACTTTGCATACAATTTCAATCATAACGATTAATTTATCATTTATCCAATAAAATCCACATAAAGCAATTTACTCAAAAGGCATCATCATAATCCTCATGAAACTCAATCATTAATACGACATGCATCCATGTTTTCTAATATCATAATGAAGTACTACAAATTTTGAGATAGCTGACATACATCATATCAAGATTATCAAATCAGTGGATCATATAGGATCTAAATCCATAACACATCAAAATGTGCACCACAAGGTAAATTGATTCCATAACTTGGTTCAATTATTTTTCCCACTAATCTATCCATCTAACATAGCCCATCCTATTGAATTATACCATTTATTAATATGATCAACCATGGTCAACTAAGTTAACCAGAGCTTGATTGGGGAGGGGCTCTATAAATGATTCTTCAAATGTAATCCTAATGTTTCTGTAAGGCAGTGAGTCTTCCCTAGGGTCGTATCCCTTCTTGTTTTGTGATTTGAGCAGTGAGCTCTAGACAATGTGCCTGAATACATGTGCATTCCCCATTGCAATATTTTCACTTATTCCTAACAGATTATTATCTCATTGTGGGTAGGTTCCCACCATGGTTTTTACCTTAATTGGGTTTTTCACGTCAAAAATCTTGGTGTTATGTGTGTTATTGATGTGGTATTGATTTATTCTTTCACTATTTATTATCATATGTGAATTTAAGTTTGGGTTGTGTAGAATTTGTTAGCAAACTGATTCGCCCCCCTCTCAGTTTTTTGGATTGTTCCCAACAATTGGTATTAGAGCTAGATCCTCCAAAAGAAGCTTGACCACTTGAGGAGATCTGGGATGGCAACCTTTGCTTTTAAGAAGGATAGTCTGAGATTTTATGGAATAAATTACACTCTCTAGAAGAACTGGATGGAATATCCCTTGAGATGCATCGGTGAAGACTATTGGAAGATTATTAAGAATGTGTATAATGCTCCTCAGAATGGTCCTACAACTTCAGATGAGATAAAGGAAGCTAAATTCAATATTAGAGCTAAGGAAGCATTGTTGAGTGCCTTGTCTTATTCTGAGATGACTAACATGGTGGATTTGTAGATTGCTCGTGAGATCTAGAAGAAGCTGGAGACTTTGTATGAAGGTGATAGCCATGTGAAAGTTCCTAAGTTGTAGGGCTTGAAAGGAAAGTATGAGATGTTGAAGATGGGAGAACATGAAAACATTACCTCCTTTATGCAGAAAGTAAATGAGATGATTTTGAACATCAGATGTGCCAGTGGAGTGTTGGAAGAATATGAGATTGTAGCTAAGGCACTGAGATCCTTTCATCCTTCTTACAAGCACAAAGTTGCTACTATTGAGGAGATCCGGACTGTGACAGATGTGACTAGAGATATGTTGATTGGAAAGCTTGTTGCTTTTGAGTTATGTGAATTTGGTGAAGCCCCTCCTAAATCTAAATATGCATTTAAAGCTACTGTATTTGGGAAGTAGAAATATGATCTGGGAGAAAGTTCTACGAGGGTATCCATATATGAGAAGGATATGAGAGAGCTTGAAGAGCTTGAGACCCTAATTTCTAGAAGATTGCCTAAAGGTGCTAGTAAGTATGAAGGAAAGTTGCCTCTTAAATGTTTTTCATGCAATAGATAGGACATTTTGCCCCAAGGTGTCTAGAAAGAGTTTCTAAGAAGCCACTAAAGCCATATAAATCTAAATATTAGAAGAAGTGCTATTTTGCTTCTGATGAAGGTGTGACTGACGATGAATATGAGAGAAAATTCATGAGATGAGTGGGTGTTCATTGCTATCAAGGATGTTGATCTGGTGACTACTAATTCTACTAGCCGCATTATTGAAGAGAAATATTTAGCTGCTAATGAAGATGGGAAAAAGAAGCAAGGTGAATTCAAGTGGTTAGTATGCAAACAAAGCACTAAAAGATATTAAAACATGAAACATGAATAAAACAACATAAAAACATGAAGATAATTCTTATACCTTGCAAACCTTTACCTTCTCCCTCAGATGGAGTTTGGATGAAGTCGAAGTGCGCCCAAATGTCTCCAATGTTATGTTGATTTTCTCCTAGATTGCTTGATGTGGTTGGCTCTCCAACATTGTGCGCAAATGGATGTGATGGATTTGAAGGATGAGATTAATAATATGGCTAAGTATGGATGAGAAGTAGCTTTGGAATGGTAAGGATGCAAAGATGGTTTCCTAGGCACAAATTAGTAGCATGAATTTGCTAAAATTGGAGATGGGATATGAGGGGATGGAGTCCTCAATTTATATGGAGAGAGAAGGAGGGATGAAGCACTAGGATTGACCCCAGATGGAGGGTCAGGATTCCTTGTGAGCCCACACAAGGCCCAAGAGGAGGTGTGGAGACCAAGAGATATGTCTTAAAGGCATTTCTCATCTCCACACTCCTCAAGGTTCATTGGGAAGACTTCCCAATGTGCCTTGAGAAGAACAAGGGATAAGATGTTCCTTGAAGAATTAAAAATTCTTCAAAAGGGGTGCTCATGGGGATTGGAGGAATAAGGAGGAATTAAAAATTCCTTGGGAGATGAGATGCTTAAAGGAATGTGAGATTTTTAAAATCTCACATTCACCTAGGAAAAGAGCATTAAAGGGAAGTGGTTGGATAGAAGGGAAAAGGAGTTGATTTTGTGGCTAATCATGATGATTAGCCACTAGCAACTCATTAGGAGTGGGATTAGAGGAAAGATTAGGTGGGACTAGGGTAGATGAGATTTGTAGGAGGATTTGACTAGGAGAGAGAATGAGTGGAGGGAATGAAAAGTTAGAAGAATAATGCTAAGTGAGCTTAGGGAGTTTCTAGAAGAATTTATTAGGTTAATGATGGATTAGAAAAAAGGTGATTTGTAGGAATCACTTAGGTTAACTAATTAATTGAAATTAATTAGTTAAGAGGAGGAATTTGAGGAGATTTAATATTGAGGATTTTTAGAAGAATAAAAGGAGATTGATTTATTAAATAAATTAATTAACAGACTATAGTGACAATACTAATAATAATTAATTAATATTGAGGAGGAATTTGAAAGTTGGTATAATTAATAAATTAATTATGTCAGGAATTTAAAATAATTAAAATAATTATTTTTAAGTGTCTATATTTTGCCCCTCTTTTACGCAGCGACAAAATTGGCGATGGGTAAAAGATAGAAGAAGAAGAAATAGATGCCCCAGCGTAAAGCGTGGGAGGTGTATGCCCCCTCGAGAATTTTGTTGAAAGGAAAATAAAAAAATTCTTGAAATAAAGAAGAATTTGAGTGGAGGAGATAAGCGAAAGAGAAAGAGGAAGCAGATGTAGAAAAACTAGAAGAGAAAGTAGAAGAAGTGAGACCGCGGAGGGAATGGGCCCTTGAGGGGGCCCATATAAGCCACAAAGGGCCCAATGGGGAGTCATTGTTACACACAAGCCTTGGACCCAATCAGAACCTAGAAGGAGAGAAGGAGAGATGGATCACATTCCTACACGTGATCATCATGCCGAGAGGATCTAACAGTACGACAGACCCACCAGCTATGGACCACCGGTATGTAGGACTATTCCCCTTTTGATTTTTTTAGGGTAGGGGTAGAATTAGGGCCTATAAATGGTGAGGCACACACGCTGATTGTTGTTTCAGCGCATGTGTCAATGGATTAGCGCAAGCGCTAGCGAACAGCGCGGGTGCTCGTGGGTAGAAGGTGGATAGAATAGGTTTTTGGGGGAGGGGAAATGTTTAGCGTGGTTTCTCATGCATCGACATGGGCACTTGCATTGGTGCGCGGGTGCTCCCATTGATGAAGGCTATAGGTAGGGTTTGGGAGGGTTAGGTTTCTTTGTTAGTGCGTGCACCTCCAAATTGGTGCAGGCACCACAGTTTTGGCACGAGCGCTGGGCAAATCAGCGCGTGTGCCCGAGAGGGGGGAGGTTAGATGTAGGTTTAGAATTTTTTGGATAGGGTGAGGGTATGGCTGGTCCTGGAGGGTAGAATAGGACTTGAGGACATAGAAATAAGGAATTGGTTTGTTGGGTGCAGGCCGAGATGGGGTCATTGGCTTCGAGGGAACATTGGCCTGCTACTATGAGTTTATATTGCGAGTTAAGGTGTGATGAGTTGGAGGTGTTAGCTGCTCTAGGATTGCATTATGTGGGCAGGTGGCCGAGGATTTGAGCACATACTGCGATGATGACAACATTAGTTGAGAGGTGGGACAACAAGAATAAAACCTTCTGTCTTCCTACGGGCGAGGCAACAGTGACCCTTCTGGATGTATGTGATAACTCAATGATGAAAAGTGAGTACCAAACCGTTACTGAGAGGGGGGGGATGAATCAGTACAGACACAAAAAATTCTCTCGAACTGGTTTGATTGCAGACTGTAAACTACTGGCAATCTCTAACACCGGTCCAAACCAGACTACTACCGGTTAAACATAGTGCAACTATGAAAGACATGAACCAGTCAGCCTTCTTATCTTTCCACACAGCCTACTTCCTCATTTCCACTTTGTCCTTATGCATAAATAGATAATCTATCATCAGAGACACAATAATTTACTAGCATAACATGATTCACCGCTTGACATAAAATAACAAAGCATCACATGAAAGAGGCATCACACATGACACACACATTTTTCACATGGAAACCCAACTGGGAAAAACCATGGTTGGGATGAATACCCACAAGCTGTTTTTGAACTCTTTAGAAGTCTTCTCTGTTAGGAGCTCAGTTTGGTTAAAGACTGTTACAATAGGTTCTGTTAGGGATCACTTGGTTAAGGGATGGCTAGATTACCTAGTTAAGGGTTAAACCCTGTTAGAGGTTACCTTGTCAGAGGATTTTATGAACTCAATAGCTTTGAGTCACCCTGTTAAAGGATTTACAGCAAGCTGGTTAAATCTACCCGGTTAAGGGATTTTCCAACTGTTGGAGTAGTTAAAGATCAATAGGTATTACAATGATCTCGTAATAGCACTCAATGCTAATGCAGATCCGCTTTAGTTCCTTCCTTCTACACACACACTAGGCAGGTATCAATCCTCTTATCTGGTCTAGCAAGAATCATGTATCTCTACACTTAGATACACACACAACATGAAACACAACATCAACCTTATAGAACACAGATAGGTTGGCAGCATAAACCCTAAACCCTAAACACTTAGGTTAAGCAATTGATCGGTTCAATCCTGATGATTGAGCACTTTGCATTTGAATACAATGGTCTTGAACAGATCTCAAGACATTCTCCATCATTCGTTCTTCACCGCTTCATGGAGGCGATAACCCATCACGCATTCTCCACCGTTTTCAAAGACTGCGCACATTCCCGAGGTAGATAGGATCAATCTCCTTCATGCAAGATCCTTCACATGCATGAGCCTGACATGGCAACATGATTTTATCTCCATTACAATGCTAAATCATCACACAATGTCATCAGGATTGGAATACTTCAACTGGAAACCCTGAAGCTAAGACTACCAACCGGTAGTCCTACCACATTCCATGTACCGGTTCTCATTCTGACATACCAGTTCTGGTTCAAAACATCATACCGGTTCACTTGGACAAGCATATCGCTTCACTTATTGCACATATACTGGTTTACACCACTATACCGGTTCTCTTTGCTAGTTGCTTAACTTCAATATACCAGTTCACTTCTCAGCATATTGACATCAATGACAACATACAATATCATCATGTCATCATACTCTTGCACATATGCCAACAATATCCCCCTTTGGCATTGATGGCAATATACAAAGATATCACTCAACATCACATCTTCTCCCTATTGCTACAGATATCTTCCTCGCTTCACATCTTCTCCCCCTTTGACAACAATGCCAAAGTGGAGGCACAAGCTTCCCTGTTCCACTATGTTGCTCCCCCTGAGGAGTAGCATCCTTCAACAAATCAATCCTGAAAAAGATTGGACACTGTAATACCTGACTGATGTGGAGCACATACTTTTAGTTCACCTCTTGAATTGGCAACACCCCTAATTCACCTCTCAAATAGGTAAATGAAGCCTTTGGTAGAGGCTTGGTGAATATATCTGCTAACTGCTCCTTACTGGAAATATGTTCCAATGCCACCTCTTTGTTCTAAACCTTTTCCCTCAAGAAATGATATTTGAGTTCAAAGTGCTTAGTTCTAGCATGTAAAACCGGATTCTTGGAAATGTTAATTGCACTTGTATTGTCACAGAATATACTTACCAGTTCAGATACAGGAACTTTGAAGCCATTCAATACATGCTTCATCCAAATAGTTTGGGTACAGTTCATAAAAGATGCAACATACTCTGCTTCTGTTGTAGACTGAGAGATATAGCTCTTCTTTTTACTCATCCATGAGACTAGTCTACCACTGAGAAAGAATGCACCACCGGTTGTGCTCTTCCGGTCATCTACATTACCATCCCAATCAGCATCTGTGAACACTTTCAGGTTGAAATCATTATTGTATGGATACCATAACCCATAGTCAATAGTTCCTTTCAGATATCTAAGAATCTGCTTGACTACTACCAAGTGGGATTCTCTTGGGCTTTGCTGAAACCGAGCGGTAATACCCATTGCATGTGCAATGTCCGATCTGCTATGTACTACATAATGCAACTTACCAATCATTGATCAGTATTCCTTCTCATTTACTAGTGTTGAGTCATCTTCTTTTGATAGTTTACAACCGGTCACCATTGGTGTACCAACCGGTTTACTATCTTCCATACCAAAGGTCTTCAACACCTCTTTGACATACTTGGACTGAGTAATAAAGATTCCATCTTTCATTTGTTGAATCTGCAGTCCAATGAAGAACTTAATCTCCCCTAGTGACATCTCAAATTCCTTCTTCATCTCATTGGCAAATTCATGACTCATCTTGTCATCTCCTCCAAAGATGATATCATCAACAAATACTTCACAGATCAGAATCTGATCTCCTTTTGATTTCAAGTAGATATTGCTATCTTCACTTGTTCCTTCAAATCCAATCTTCACAAGATGTGAGTGCAAGTGTTCATACCATGCTCGTGTCTGCTTTAGTCTATACAAGGCTTTATGTAGCCTACACACCTTGTCACTATCTTCTGATAGGGCAAACCCATCTGGTTGCTCTATATACACCTCCTCTTTAAGTATTCCATTTAGGAATGCAGATTTAACATCCATTTGGTATACCTTGAATCCTTTAAAAGCTGCATATGCAAGAAGCATATGAACTCCTTCCAATCTGGCTACTGGAGCAAAGGTTTCTCCATAGTCTTCTCCTTCTTCTTGAGCATACCCCTTAGACACTAGTCTGACTTTGTTTCTTATCACTATCCCATCTTCATTCAGCTTATTTCTGAAAACCCATTTGGTACCAATGACATTTTTATGCTTTGGTCTAGGTACCAAGGACCATGTACCATTATTTTCTATCTGATCAAGTTCTTCTTCCATTGCCTTGATCCAATCTTTATCTTTATGTGCCTCTTTGAATGATTTAGGCTCAAATTCAGAGATCATACATGAGTTTTCTCTGGCCTTCCTTCTTGTAAGGATTCCTGCATCCTTGTCTCCTATGATTTGCTTTGGATCATGATTGAGTTTTACATACCTAGGTATGTTCTTAAAATATTCCTCTTGCTTTTCTTCTTATCCTTATCTTCATAAGCAGCAGAATCCACCGGTGTAGAAGCACAATTACTAGTACTAGGCTGATTTGCAACCAGTTCCTAGAAGGTTACTACCGGTTCATCTCCTACTTGCTCACTATCAATTTCCTCAGGTTTCCCAGAGTTTTCATCAACCCTAACATTGATTCTTTCAACAATTCTCTGAGTCCTATTGTTGAAACATTTGAGAGCTTTCTCTTAGTGGAATACCCTAGCAATATTCCCTCATCACATTTAGCATCAAACTTGCTCTGATGTTCACTCCCCTTGATGTAACATTTATTACCAAACACTCTAAAGTAGCTTACCACTGGTGTCTTACCGGTCTAGTACTCATAAGGAGTCTTATCCTTTCCTTTCTTGATGAGTACCCGGTTCATTGTGTAGACTGCAGTGCTCACCGCTTCTCTCCAAAAGGTGTGAGCAACTTTTCCTTGGATCAACATAGTTCTAGTCACTTCAACCACAATCTGGTTGTTCCTCTTTGCTAATTCATTCTGTTGTGGAGTCCAAGGGGTAGACAATTGCCTCTTGATGCCATTCTCTTCATAATATTTGTTGAATTCGCCAGAAGTAAATTCCCCTCTTTGATCAGTTCTAAGGCATTTGATTCTTCTACCGCTTTCCTTTTCTACCAGTGCTCTGAAGGATTTGAACTTTCCAAAAGCTTCAGATTTGTCCTTCAAGAATGTGACCCACATCATTCTTGAGAAATCATTTGTAAGAATCATAAAATACCTATCTCCCTGCACACTCCTAGTCTTCATAGGACCACACAAATCAGTATGCACAAGATCAAGTAAATTGTCAACAGTGAAAGATTTACCTTTGAAGGTTAAGGAAGACATTTTCCCCAGTTGACACTCTCTGCACAAAGGAGTTTCCGGTTTGCTCAGCATAGGTAATCTTCTAACTGCCTTGGTCTTACTGGCCTTCACAATGTTATCAAAGTTTACATGGCAGAGTCTCCTATGCCATATCCAGCTATCATCAAACTTAGTCATAAGATATGTACTTATATTTGTATTCAACTGAAATAAGTTACCTTTGGTCTGCATACCAGTGGCCATCAATTCACCATTCTTTCCTTTGATTTTGCACACTCCATTTTTGAATTCCAGAGTGAGTCCACCATCATTCTGCTGGGCAACACTCAATAGATTGTGTATGAGACCTTCCACCCAATACACATTGTCAACATTTCTCTTTCTATTTGGAGAGATGGACCCTCTGCCTTTGACTATACATGGTGCATCATTACCAAAATGAACCACACCACCATCATACTCTTCTAGGGATATAAACTTTCTCTGGTCACCAGTCATATGGTGAGAGCAACTACTATCAATAATCCATTCATTGGAATTATCAAAGTGGGAGACAAGAGACTTCTTGTCTGACACATCCTCCTTGACTGCAACAAACACAATATCTTCATTTTCTTCATCTTTTGATTCCTCGTCTGTGACACCTTCATCAACTGCTACAAAATAGTTTCTCTGGTTTCCTCCTTTGAATTTCTTGAACCTTTCCGATTTGTCCTCGCTATCACCATTAGGATAGTTTATAGCGATGTCTCATATCTGGTTACAAGAGAAGCATTTCAAATGACGCTTACCTCTGTATTTGTCGGTACCCTTAGGAAGTCTCTTGGCAAGAAGAGCTTCAAATTCCATCAAAATCTCCTCATCATCCATTTCTCTGCTCTGTCTTGGTTCACCACTAGTGCTTGCTTCTTTTCCTTTTTGGGATGGTGCAGCAGATGCTCTAAAAGTTGATTCAATCTTCTGAACACTGCCATCAAAACTATTTAGCTCATAGGTTGTTAATTTTGCAATGATGGAGTCTAGGGATACCTTAGTCTTGTCTATTGATCTCAACTCTTGAATAGCAGCAACCCTTATTGCATAGACTAGTAATAGAGATCTCAAAACTTTCTAACAATAGTGGAATCTTCCATTTTACCACCTGCACTCTTGATATCTCCAACAACGGTTTTGATTCATATTCCATATTGTTGAATGGTCTCACCTTCAACCATCCACATGTCTTCAAACTTCCCTCTAAGACTTTCTTCCTTAGCTCATTTTACATGCTCATCACCGCCATAGATATTCTCAAGAGTATCCCATACTTATTTGGGATTGTCTTTATCCTGGACATCAATAAACTCAATGTCAGATAAGCTATTGGTTAGGGCTTACATGACTTGCCCGTTCTTTTGAATCTCTCTCTTTTGGTCATCGGTGAGAGTACCAGTAGGGATAACATAAACATTCTCAACATAGCTCCAATGTTGAGCACCCATGCTTCTGATGTATATCTTCATTTTGTCCTTCCATATTTTAAAGTTATCTATGTTGAACTTTGGACCTTCCCTCTTCATCATTACAATAGGATCTTTCCCTCAAGCGGTTAAGCTTACAACACAGAGGACCTGGAGGATGCTCTGATACCAATTGATAACTCAATGATGAAAAGTGAGTACCAAACTGGTACTGAGAGGCAGGGGGTGAATCAGTATAGGCACAAAAACTTCTCTCGAACCGGTTTGATTGCAGATTGTAAACTACTGGCAATCTCTAACACCGGTCCAAACCAGACTACTACCGGTTAAACATATTGCAACAATGAAAGACATGAACAAGTCAATCTTCTTAGCTTTCCACACAACCTACTTCCTCATTTCCACTTTGTCCTTATGCATAAATAGATAATCTATCATCAGAGACACAATAATTTACTAGCCTAACATGATTCACCACTTGACAGAAAATAACAAAGCATCGCATGAAAGAGGCATCACACATGACACACACATTTTTCACGTGGAAACCCAACTGGTAAAAACCATAGTGGAGATGAATACCCACTAGCTATTTTTGAACTCTTTATAAGTCCGCTCTGTTAGGAGCCTAGTCTGGATAAAGATTGTTACAATAGGTTCTGTTAGGAACCGATCCTGTTAGGGATCACCTGGTTAAGGGATGGCTAAAATACCCAGTTAAGGGTTAACCCCTATTAGAGGTTACCTTGTCAAAGGATTTTATGAACTCAATGGCTTTGAGTCACCCTTTAAAGAATTTACAGCAAGCTGGTTAAAGCTACCTGGTTAAGGGATTTTCCAACTGTTGAAGTAGTTAAAGATCAACAGGTATTACAATGATCTGGTAATAGCACTCAATGCCAATGCAGATCCGCTCTAGTTCCTTCCTTCTGCACACACATTAGGCAGATATCAATCCTCTTATCTGGTCTCGCAAGAATCATGTATCTCTGCACTTAGATACACACACAACATTTGCCAACAACCTCGACATGAAACACAACATCGACCTTATAGAACACAGATAGGTCGGCAACATAAACCCTAAACCCTAAACACTTAGGTTAAGAAATTGATCAATTCAATCCTGACCATTGAGCACTTTGCATTTGAATACAATGGTCTTGAACAGATCTCAAGACATTCTCCATCATTCGTTCTTCACCACTTCATGGAGGTGATAACCCATCACGTGTTCTCCACCATTTGCAAAGACCATGCACATTCTCGAGGTAGATAGGATCAATCTCCTTCATGCAAGATCCTTCATGTGCACAAGACTGACGTGGCAACCCGATCTGATCTCCATTACAATGCTAACTCATCACACAATGTCATTGGGCTTGGAATACTTCAAACGGAAACCCTGAAGCTAAGACTACCAACCGATAGTCCTACCACATTCCATGTATCGATTCTCGTTCCAACATATACCGGTTCCAATTCACAACATCATACTGGTTCACTTGGACAAGCATACCGCTTCACTTATTGCACATATACCGGTTTACACCACCATACCGGTTCTCTTTGCCAGTTGCTTAACTTCAATATACCGGTTCATTTCTTAGCATATTGACATCAATGACAACATACAATATCATCATGTCATCATACTCTTGCACATATGCCAACAATATGGAGGATCTTGAAGATCCTCGTTCGTGGTGTCATCCCAGAGTACCACTTGGATGCAACAGATTTTTATCTTCAGGAGGTTTGTGAATATGAGACCCCACCGACGTTGGACAAGAGTAGGATGCACTTGGGTAGGGCAATGGGTATTCGGCGTATCCCTCACGTGGTACTGGTGATTTGTGGATTCTTGAGCGCACGGATTATACCTAATCTAAGCGGGCATGGATTTCCTATTGGATGGAGCAGGTGCCTTTATTTCATGGTTCATGATGGCTTGCAGTATGCATGGGGAGTTGCAATGTTAGCTTAGTTATATCATGATATGCATCTGGTGGTGTATAGGGAGTATGCTAGTTTGTCCCCAGGAGTGACACTTCTCCATATCTGGGCTTGGGAGCACATTGCGGTTACTTGGCCACTAGGTGTACAGGACAGGCAGGCCCGTCAACCATATGTGGATAGGTATAGGGGGTTGTTACACTATACTCAGATAGGGTCTGTATGGTTTTGGCACTGGATTCTTGATGAGCTTATGTAGTTTACATGGTGGTCATTTTTGGGGTGTGAGAGATGGAGGGGGACTGGCAGCTACACTAGGCTGGGGTGGAGATGTGGATATTTGGAAGATCAGTGTATATTATGGAGTATTATGCACCCTATAGGGTCGCGAGACAGCTTGGACAGGTTTAGGATATAGTGGGGGACATCCCAGTATATCCTCAGATTACACAGGAGGTGAGATTTTGGGGCCCGATAGCGAGTCCATTGGAGGGTAGGACTAGTTTTCAGACAGTGTCTCATTTGGTCTGGGATGAGCAGATGGGGGCAGGTGAGGATCTAGGGATGACAGGTGGATACAGGAGCTGGTGGGAGGGGCACTTGCTAATACGTCTTACCATTCCTGGGGTTTTGGAGGATGATGAGCTATAGTTGGTCGTAGACCAGGTAGTTGGTGGGGAGGATGATGGGCCAAGGGAGAGAGTTGTGATTGGTGTAGGTCATAGTGCTGGCGGACAGCAGAGGAGAGTCAGGGTGGTATGGAGGAGGGATCTAGAGGAGGGAGAGGGAGAGGGAGAGGGAATACCATTAGGAGAGGCCCCAGAGGCCATGGGTGGCAGGGGAGAGGATGTTGTACCTATGGATGTACCCGAGGCACAGGTGGAGGAGAGGGGAGGAGTATCACAAGCTAACCTTGACAGAGTGCAGCAAAAGAGGGATACTACTCAGGTGAGGCTCCATTCTCTTAAGGATGAAATACAAATAAAGAGAGTTGGGAGGGAGAGTCTGGAGGCAGAGGTGGAGTGGCTATAGCGGGAGATAGCAGATTTGACGAAGAGTCTCCATACAACAAGGACAAAGGTGGATGCCCTGAGAGAGCAGAGGGAGGAGGCTGAGCGGATGCTAGAGGAGGCCCAAACAGGGACAACTATAGAGGCCCTTCAAGATGTTATCCATGGGGAGGATGATGATCTAGAGAGGCTATGGGCCAGAGTGCAAATGGTAGAGGCGGATGTGATATGACTGCGGGGGGAGAGGGATGCAGCTCGTTAGATGTTGGTTCCTGCAGGGCTTGGGTAGATGTACTCTGATATGATGCAGCAGTGGGATAGGGCAGAGAGGGAAATTTGGGAGGAAGGGAAATATAGAGGATTATATCATGGAGCAGTACCTGCAACACAATGAGTAGCTTCATACACTGAGAGTGTGTGATCTCATAGGAGACAGAGTCAACAGCCCACACAGAGCCAACAGATAGGTGGATCGGTGGGTTTTAGGCCATCGAGGGGAGGGGAGGTAGGAGGATCAGGTAGAGGAGGTACAGAGGAGGTGGGTGGAGAGACAGGAGGGGAGGGCTAGCTCCATTTTGGCTTATGTATCATATTTTGACCCTTTGGGGTGATCATTGTATTATGATAGACATATTCATCTTTATATGTATATATATGATTTGTGGTGATGGATGATGTGTGTACTTTATTATTATGGATTATCTTTATTTTCCTTTGATGTGATGTATGGATGTAATTATGGATATGTTGTGCTGAACTATTTGTGAGGCAGTGTGGATGCTTATATATGCATGCCTATGATATGTTGCTGACATGTTTTTGGATGCAGGGTGAGTGATCATGCTTTTTGATGTGTATGTATGTTGCATATGGAAATGTATGATGGATATGTAGATGTAAATGATTTATTATGATCAGCATAGGTGCAATCTATATGGGGAGTGAATGTAATGTCATTTATACAGATATTGCAATGTGAGTCACCAATGAATGAGTAATGTAATGTAATCTACGTGGATGAATTGATGTCGTTTATTATAAATGTATAATGTTGTATGCAATGGAATCTAAGTGCAACCTATGTGGTAAATGTTTGTGAAAAATGACAATCTAATGTAATGAAATGAATAAGTAATGCAATATATATGAATAATGCCACCTACACGGATAAAGTGAATGAATAATTCAAAGAGGGAATATGCCGATAATAATACAATGATCTTAGATAGAAAAATAGAAGAATGTGGAATAGAAGGGGATTGGGGTAAATTGAGGACTCCATGGGATTGTCAGATTAGGACTTTATGGAATGATGGTGAGAGTTGTGCACAAAAATGTGGAGAGCCAACCTAGTTTGATATTGCCCTAGGTGACCTGCACCACTAACTATAGGAATCAGGATGCCATGAGAAACCCAAGGCGTGGACTGACTCACAGTCAAATGAGAATTCCTTACACACAACTATGTAAGTGTTGAGAGACACTAATACAAAGTTGTGGGTACGTGCAAGGAAACCCTCAAACACACTGATACCTCTTGTACACGAGAGGGTAAGTGTTGATTAACACTAGTACCAAGTCATTAGTTTATACAAGAGAGATCCAAAACATGTCATGCTATGAAAGTATTCCCCATTATGTACTTATTGTAAACATACCTAGATATGGAAAATCCAGGCAGTTATAGATAGATGCAGTCGTAGGGAAAAAGATGTAAGTCTAAATGAAAAATCCAAGAAATCAAACAATTCATTCATTCATGACCAACTGATACCTCTTGCCAAGAGTAGGATTAGTGTGGAGGATTAAGTTTCTAGGTGAGGGAAGGATTCATCCCTAGGGCAAAGGACAAAAGCGGGTGGACTTTTAGGATTTAGGCAAGTGATCATATGGCCTTGAAGATTAACTTGCGAACTTAAGACTGTTCTGAAGACTTCATGAAGCTCACACAGAGGCACACAAGATCAGTTTGATGGGACATTCCTTATTCATTATTTAGGTGAAGATCATCATATGCGTGATTTATTTGGAGGTGGAAGGGAAGGAATGTTGCGATAGGCGAATTTGGATAGTGAGGGTGATGGAACACCGACCTAATAGACAATGGATCCAGTTTATTTACCTTGGCACCTGCATGGAGGTTTTCACCAAGGTACTTGTCCATAGCGCCACGAAGTGATTTTCATTGATGGACGAATTTTTTTATTATTATTATTATTTTATTTTATTGGGGGTGTCACAAGGTGCCCATTTTCTAGGTTTTCACCAGAGTGACGATCTTTTTCTTATTTTTTTATGTATTTTTCATGATTTTTTTTATTTTTTTATTTTTTGACAATTTAAGACTTTCTGAGGACTAGGCATAGAATCTTTTGAGGTGCATGATATTCATTGGATCATCCAGAGGATCTCCTTCAGAAGTAGCCAACTGATAGGCCCCTGATCCATATTTTGATATGATTACATATGGTCCAAGCCAATTAGGCTCGAACTTGCCTTTCTTTTCTCTTTCTTGAAGGTTTTTTTGATTCTCGATGAGGACAAGATCACCAATTTGAAATTCTCGGGTTCTGACTTTCTTGTGGTAACTCATGCGTAGATGGTTCTGATATACCCAGAGATGGTTCAAGGCCTTGAGGTACCTTTCATCTAACAATTCTAGCTCTTGTAGGCAAGTAATTATGTATTCTTCATCTGGTAGGATATTTTGCAGCGATACCCTTAGAGAGGGGATCTCGATCCCAAGGGGGAGGACAGCTTCGGAGCCAAAGACAAGGGAATAAGGGGTAGCGCCTGTGGGTATGTGGATAGAAGTGTGGTAGGCCCTCAAAGTAGGATGGAATTGGAGGTGCCAATCACGACCAGCTTCATTGACTGTCTTTTTGAGGATTTTGATTAGGTTTTTATTAGAAGCCTCACTTGACCATTACCTTGGGGGTAATATGGGGTGGAGAAGCGATGTTGGATGTCGAATTTCTGGTAGAGTTCTTTGACATCCTGGTTTTTAAATTGTCTGCCATTATCTGTAATGATAACTTTTGGAATGCCATATCGACAGATCAAGTAGTTCAAGATGAATTTGGATATCTGCTTACCAGTGGTAAAAGTAAGAGGGATAGCCTCTACCCACTTGGTGAAATACTCGGTGGCAATGATAGTGAATTTATGCCCGTTGGAGGATGAAGGGTAGATTTGTTAGGCCCAATATGGAAAGCTAATGTACTGAGAGGGGAGGGGTGAATCAGTACTTCAAATCCTTTCTTTAACAATAACTTTACTGTTATGCATAAACCAAAAACTGTTGTAACATAACATAAAAGCTAAAACAAATGAATAACAATCATACATGATTCACTCCATAACACATATATTTTGGTTACGCAGAAACTCTTGGTTAGAGAGAAAACCTGCGGTGGGGATGGCACCCACAACTTCACTACTACAATAATAAAGAGTGCTCGGTTAGAGCTACATGTTTAGCTATTTCTGATAGCTTACCTGGTTAGGAGTATCAAGATCGTTAGATCTACCTTGCTAAAGGATTTTACAACACTTATTCTAAATGTTGCACCTGGTTAAAGGCTTTACACTTTATAGACTTTGTTAGAGTCTTTTACCCTGTTAAAGGTTTCTCTTACAACATCAAAATATTACAATAAAATCTTTACAAATATCTACAACTTTACATCTGGAATGTTATAGCAAATTCTATGTGCTCAAAGTGAGATTACCTTGCTTATAGCATACCTCGGTAACCCATAGAATAACTCGATAAACCCTTTTGTTTACTCTGTTCCTTGACTGTTCTCTAAAATCCTTCTCGGTGACCTCTGTGTCTCTGACAGTCATAACACTCAGTGCTTTCTTATGTATCACACATGTCCATCTTCACACTCATACACACATACCTCTATATGTCTCTCAATCTAATCTCAATCCATGCTGTATAAATAGATCTCTTATGTTGGTGATCTGGTTCATTGCTTCGATCTTACAAACATGATTTATTGAATGAATAACCATACAAAATATTTCATTGGTTAGATGACCTCAAAATCATACACAATCTAGAAGTGCAATTTCCAATGTGATAACAGTTCTTTTGCTCCTTGATCTTGTAACACGTTTCCACATGTGTGTCTAGGTTCAATGAATTTGGTAACATGTTTCACTCAGTGTATGTCAACTCGGTGTATCATTATTGTTGCTTGGTAGACATACAGTGTTACTCGATAGACAGCTCGGTGTGTACTAGGCTTTGTGACTATTTTCTTCTATAACCGACTGCTTTGTGCTTACCGACTAAATGTTTCGGTAGTAGTAACCGAGTAGAGTATATAGAATGACTTTGGACATAAAACTAATGGCAACTTAGTAAGTAGTAACAATCTCCCCTTTTGACATTAGTTGAGATGTTTGACAAAACTTCTTTCAAAGTCATAACTCAAAAATCTATATACTTACAAAATTTTGACTAGACAGATAGTATATACATTAGTCAATAAAATAGTATATTCATATATACTCCCCTTATCAATATACTATACAAAACTCTAATTTTGCATGCTTGGTGATCAATGTTCTATATTAACTGCTCGGTTGTCTGCTCTGTTCACTGTTTCCCTATCAAAATTAACTATGCATTTGGATACTCTATTCTGCTCGGTATACTCCCCCTGTATACTGCACTCCCCTTGTATACTTTGATACTATACTCCCCCTTTTTGACAAACATCAAAACTTAGTTACCATTCGGTGGAGGCAACTGGTCAAAAATGGATTTATACTTTGTCTTGGCATCGATAAGAGCGGCAGAGAGGGCATCCTTGACACTGTCCATGAATGAATTATGAGCTATAATGTCAGCTAACAGTGAAATTAGTCCATCTAAGGTGCTTCCCTCTTGTTGAGTGGATAGGGAGGCAGCCTTGTTGATCTGTTCTTGGACGAATGAAAGATGAGGAATGAATAATGTTTTAAGAGTCATTATATCCATCCTGATCTTGTGCTCTTCATTCCTAAGTTCCAATTATTGAGCCAAGAGCTGTTGTAGCTTGGTGTAGAAATTCTGAATAGAGTTTGGCTCAGTGGTCAACTTATTTGAGAGATCAGTGATCTCTTTCTCAATCACTTCTGTTTTATTTTTGATATCCTTAATGAATAAAGAAAATGTACCTGGAGTTTTTGAAATAAATAAAGAAAGTGCTTGAGTTGAGGGGACAACTCAGCAATAAATTCGACAAGTTTAACTTTGCCAATAGCAATAGCCTTCTGTACCTCTTCAATCATTTTAGCAGTGAGCTCTTTGTCCTTTAACTTGCTCAAATATTCAAATGGGTCTACTCCAGATGTCTCAATTTTAGTTAGGAGTTCATCCAGTTGAATATGGATGGTTGCATATGTTGTCACTGTAGCTTCAGGTAGCATATCTATTAATAGTGCTTTCACCTTCTGAAGTACTCTATTTTTCTTTTGAATAGCCATTTGTTTCTCCTATTCTGCTTTGGCTTTGCATAGTTCACCGAATTCAATGAGTGCTCGCCCCTTTAATTTGGATATGTCTACATTTGGCAACACTATTGGTTTTGACAAATCTAATTTGAAACTATGCTTTTTCATCTTCTTTTCTTTACCTTTCACTGGTTGAACTAACACAATGGCTTGTGAGGCTTGTTGACCCTCGATAGGTTGCTCGGTAGAGGCAACACTTTTATCAATTTCTTGAACCTCTGATGTAGCCTTTTTTGTGTCCAATAGTGCTTCTATGCTTGGGGTCTCGGTTGTAACATTTTCAGTGCTAGAAGGAGCTTGAGAGGTCTATTTCCCGGTGGCCTGAGAAGCAGTTTCTCCTTCTATAGACTTGTGACCTTCTGTTCCTTGTTCAGTATCCTCAGGGGCCTCGGTTGAAATAGGCTGAGTGACCAGAGGATAGAGCTAAACTTTCTCCAAAACTGACTCACTGGATACTAGTTTGGCATATGCATTCCCTTCTATCATTTCTTATTCAGGTGCCTCGGTGTCCATGATATCCTCATCAATTTGTATAGTGTCAGCAGGGTCTTGCTCGGTGATATCGGGATCTTGTTTGGTAACATCAACTGTTTCAACTTCAACTTGCTCACCATCATTCTTGATTCGAAAGATTTCCTACCACTTTTCCTTGGTCTCATTCTCTACATCCAAATAAAAGCCATTCATCAATTTCAAGGCTCTTTGCTTGACTAGGAAGTTTGAGTGGTAGTTTTTCAGATGTTCACTTATTTCATCTACCGACATGTCTGGAAAGAGATGTACCAGACTTCTTTCTCTCATCTTCTTTTCCAAGTCCATGGCATATTTCCACCTATTATCAATATGCAAATACAATTCTTTTGGAAGAGAATTAGTTACTTCCAATGGGACCAATTGGAATTTCAGAAGTGTGCAGATTATAGCTTCTTCTATTTGTCTCTTTTCTGCATCAGATCTGGATTCATATTTAACATATCTAAATGATCCAAATCCACCATATTGCTTTAGATTAGCACAAAAGTTATCAACACTATGTACTTCTTCCTTTTTGCTCTTAACAATCTGAAATTTGCTTGCATCTTCAGATTCGGTGTCACTGGACTCTTTAGTCAAAATGAGTCTCTGAGTAGATTTCTTATAAGTTTTTGTTACCTTTGGTGTGGCAACATTCTTTGGTTTCTCACTCAGTGATGTTGTAGATGATCTTGTGTTTGGGCGCTTGACTGAAGGAGTCGGTGATACCTTTGATGTATCTTGTTTCTTCCTTTTAAAAACTTTCCCTTTAGGCAATGTGGTGCTCAATGTAATAGCTGCCTCTTGAGCTTTAGATTCCTCCTCAGTGATGACTATAGTACCCCTGACAGGTGTGGAGGAAGAACCTTCTCCAAATTTCTTTGTTAATTCCTTGATCATTTTTGTTGCCTTCCTTGTAGCCTTTGGTACTACAATGCTCATCTTAACTTTCTCTTTCACTTCTTCATATGTACCGTATCTCAACACGGTAGCATGCCTTGGTAATGTAAGAAAATAATCTATCTATTGTTGTGTGATGTCAAAATCAATCTCATAACCCATAGGTGGCAAAGATTGAGTTCTTGGTTCCATAGCATTAACATAGCAGTAGTCAGTGTCTACTTCAAAACATATGTCATCCTTGTATTTCTCTACTAACTGGGGTGGAATTATATACCTATTATGCATCTTTTCTTGAAACTTGCTGAAATAATCATCCATAATATCATTAAAGTTATCACCTAGTCATTTAATGAAGTCGTTGATTTGATGGGTGATTGGTCGGTGTAGCTCCCAAACTACATTACCAACTGATGGAAAGAATTTCTCAAAATAGAAAAACATGCATACTAACAGTGATCCAAACTTCAATGTGTTAGCTGAGTTGTTCTTCTTCGGCTTCCTTATGGTGTTTAGATTCTCAAATAGGTTTTTCAACAATACTTCACAAAGATCAATTTTCATTCCTTTATTCACAATTTTATATGCTAAATCTACTCCTGCACAGGGTACACTGTTTTCCCTTGCTGATTGAAAGAAACAATAACCTATGACTCTAATAGAAAACTTCAACTCTGCATCCGTCACATTGTTCAGTTTCAATCCTCTACAATCTAATTCAACTCTGATTAAATTGATCAATTCCTTTTGTGATATCATTTTTTGGGCTCGGGCATGATCAAAAATAGGGTAACCGATGATCAAATGAATGATTTCCTTGGTGATTTTGAATGGTTTCTCCTCTAACCAAATGAAATCATAATGAACTCTGCTCAGAACAAACTTGACCCATTGGGGTTTGAAGACACAGGGATAGGTTAGGGCTTTGGTCAATCCCTTGATTTTGATGTGTTCATACTTGCTATCCAAATTCCCATCGGTACATAATTCATCATATGTGTTCTTGATTTCAAAATGACCTAGTTCCTCAACACAACACTTAGTGAAGAATCTGACATCCTCAACTAGTAAAACCTTACACGGAATGAGTGAAAATGTAGTTTTATCATATGATTCAGATGCTACTTGTAGATAGGAAATGTGGAAATCATCAAAGCAATATAAACATTAGCCTAGCTCAATCACGAGAACTAAAATGCAGTGATAACAATCCTAAAAACATTCAATGAAAACATGAAAACAAGACATTCAATATGAAATCTAAGCAAACCAAATGCAGATGTCTCCTTCATGTGGCTCCATTGTCCTTCTTTCTCCTTCAAATTGCTTTGTTTTGTGGATCTCACCTTCAAGTGCATAAACCTAATATGAAAGCAAGATTGACGAGACGACAGCATAAGGGTACTAGAAGCGTGATTGATTCGACCAGCGGGCTTTGATTGAAGAAATTCATCCAATTTATAGACAAATTGGAGAAAAGACAAGATTAGCATGAAGAGATTTGAAAGGAAATTTCAAATCAAGAATGACAAATATGACAAATTATGACAAATTGACACTTTCTATGCAAAATTGATTGATTGGCAAATTATGACAAAATTGACAAAGTTGCTATGTCAAAATTGATTGATTGTCAATTATGACAAATTATGACAAATTTGCTATGTCATTCCCATGAAATTAGGAGAAATATAGGAGAAAATTGAAAATTAGATGAATTAGAAATTAGGAATTAGGAAAATTAGAAAATGAGGAAATTAGGAATTAAGTGAATTAATTAACAATCTTTCATTTATTAATTTAATTCACAAAAGATGGAGGAATTAGTTAGCCAATTAAATGAACATTTAATTGCGATGAGAAGACTTAGGATAAATAAACTATTTAACCTAGAGGGAGAAATGACAAACAAGGTTAAATGAATAAATCATGAAACCCTAGAAGATGAATTAGAAATGCAAGGATGACAATTAGGTCTTGATGTAAGATAATTGATGTCGATTCGATTTGATCATGATTCTGACTGACAAAGGACCAATGTTGATAAATGATTTGATTGATAAATGTGCCAATTGATGAGGAACAATGAAAAACTGATCCAAATTGACATGATTGAGAAGTACGATGATCGATGTCAAATTGATCGCAAAATGACAAGATTGAAAATGACAACGATCGATGACAAATCGATCGCAAAATGACAAGATTGAAAATGACAACAATCGATGACAAATCGATCACAAGACGACAAGATTGATGACAATTTGATCGAAGGACAAGGATCGATGATGAATCGATGGCAAGATGACAAGATTGAAAAGAGGATAAAACCCTAATTAGGATTGACGATGTCCAAAATATGCCAAATGAGCACGCACATTGATGTGCTAGGATAAGATCGACCAAAATCATGACTGAAGATTGTTATCGACAAGACCAAATTTGAAAGCGAGACAGATGAAGAATGCAGAAGAGAGACTCGATGCTCACAAATGATAAAGACCAAGTGCGCAACATAGAAGAAATGTTAATGCGACGCAAAAACCCTAAAATAAGGCAATGCGCAAATGTTAAAGTATGACTCCGCAAGCGTTGACCATTTTTAGACGTCTACATTTTGCCCCTCTTTGAGACAATGCAATTCTAAGCATTGTTTCAAAGAACAATAATGAAAATGCCCCAGACACTGACAATGACATATGCATGCCCCCTCAAGGAATTGGCTGGAAACATCCAGAAAAGAGGCCAATTGATCGATAATAATGATAGAACACGATAGGAGCAAACAGACTAACAATCGGAGACCGGATGCACGAAGGACAAGCAATTGAAGGTGCAAAAGACCGTGACCAGCATAAGATGGAGAGGGTGCACGTCCATCTATGCACTAACAAAGATCTATAAATGAGACAAAGAGAGTAAAAAGTGCTCATTTGCACTAGTCAAAGAGGAGGATTTGTTGCTCTGGAAAAGGACACTTGCAGAGAGATGGTGAACATTCCAATGGCAGATCACCTCAGGGAACATGTACGCACCTACAGATGACTGAATGATGTGGGAGCAGCGGTATGTATCTCACAAACCCATATTGTCAATTTCATGAATTTGACTTGCTTGCGGGACATTGTGGGGCCCACAGAAAATGCAGAAAGTGATTTATGCGCCTGTGTGAGTGTAGCCTGCACTTGTGTAGGGTATCCTACGCTTGTGTAGGGTACATAGGTGCAAGTTGATGCAACACAGGCACACGATACAACACACAGGTGCAGTTGTGCACTAGGAGCTCAAATTTGGTCAAAAACAGCATGTGAATGGTCCAAAAAGGGGAAGAAGGGTAGGATAGGTCAAAATAGATTAGAAACACCCTAATTTGGACATGAAACAAGGAAATGCAGCCCATAGGAGCAAACCCTAAAACTGACAAAATGTGCCCCAATTGTGATGCAGAGTCGACAGTATCCATTGATCACGCGGGAGAACTAACCTGATTGCTTCATGTTACGACATAGACTCAGGAGCACGGACAAAGATACATTAGCAGGACTTGGAATATACTATATCACATTCATGCTCGAGATTAGAGTAAACATAGGACTACTAACCGCATTGGCAGAGCGATGGCATTCAGAGACCTCCTCATTCCATCTGGCGACTGGAGAGGCGACTGTGACACTAGAGGATGTATGGCGTATCCTTCACATTCCGATTCATGGAGAGTTGATAGAGTATGACCCAGTGATAGGGAGAGATGCTTTGTGAAGATTATTTGAGTGCAACGCAGATGATCTGGATATCGTAGAGAGGGAGATTGGCTGGGAGACCATGGCATCAAAGTATGATCGGCGATATGTGGTGATAGCAGTGGTGATAGCATGCCTACTAGCAGAAGACAAATGAGGACATGGATTCCCTATTGGATGGGGAAGAGTGCTAGAGCGGATGGCGACAAAGGGGACGGTGTACGCATGGGGACCATGTGTACTTTCTATGCTATATTTTCAGCTGCATCAAATAGTATATCAGGGAGTGGAGACTTTGAGCTGTGGAGTGACACTGTTATAGGTATGGGCATTTGAGCACATAGTCATATGTCGACCGATTGCAGAGAGATAGGTATTACCACATCGACCATATGTGTACTGCTATGGGGGAGCACTGAGACAAGGTCCTTTTGGATACATACTGTATTGGCGACATGAGCTAGATAGATTGAGAGAGTTCACATGGAGGCCATATCTTGATTGCCCTTGATGGTCAAATGATAGTGATGAGCTATCATATTGTAGACAGGAGAGATACCTGATTGGGCGACCAGTAAATCACTAGAGAGTGATTGAGATGTACCTACCAGAGAGAGTCAGACGACAGTTTGGAGAGAGTCAGGATGTACCTAGAGGGACTGCACACTTTGCCCGATCTCACAGAGAGACGAGTCAGTGGGGGAGGATGATTCAGCCACACATAGCATATGCTGACTTCACACAGCTACAACAAAGACAGTGGGATTGGAGATCAGATGTGGTGGACGCAGGGACGCAGAGGAGTATGAGCGATGGTTTGCACGACGATGACCAATGCCATTAACAGATCCTAATATTCTGGTATCGAGGAGACAGGAGGACTTCCCACTCATTGGAGAGGATGAGGACAGAGATGAGGATGAGGAGAATGAGGGTGGTGATGAGAATGAGGGTGGTGATGAGGATGAGGGCGGTGATGAGGATGAGGGGGATGAGGAGGACGGAGAGGATGAGAATGAAGATTATGAGCCAGATTCAGCCGATCAGGAGTCATTGCAAGATATACCCATAGAGCCGGAGACAGCTAGGATAGAGGAGATGGAGATGTGCAGGGCTACCATAGTGAGTCAGCATGATCACATTGCACATTAGAGAGATAGAATTCCATCTTGAGGACAGAGTAGGATCATTTCAGAGCGGAGATAGCCAGACTTACAGCGGCTCGAGATACAGCAATAGCCCAGGCATAGCAAGAAGAACAGAGAGTCACTGAGTATATTGGGTCGATTAGGGATGCCAGTGCACGTGAGATGGCACAGATGTTGGTAGAGATCGGAGAGGAGATATGCCATTGGAGGACACTATATGAGAGTGTAGTTCCACCAGAGCAGAGAGCAGCATCATATCGGGCACGATCGAGGACAGAGAGCAGGGCATGCTCTCGGAGGTCAGTGAGCAGCATGGGGGTGAGTGGACCTATGAGACCACCACAGCCAGGACCTTGGATAGGAGGGACATCATCCATGAGACATGGCAGGGATGAGGAGGACAGAGGGAGCACCCAGTGATAGAGGCACGTACTCCTTAGGATAGAGACAGATGTAGTTTGACATTATGTAGTGTGACATTATGTAGTCAGCCTGCGGGCCATACTTAGGACAGACAGTCCAATTTTGTACTCCGATATTATTTTGATATATGATATCATATGCATCGATATGATGGGATGCAATATGTTAGGACTTATATTTATTTTCCATGTATGGATGGCTTATGCACTGTTGATGTACCATTGTGGAAAATGTATGGATATATTTTTATGTGTTTTTGATGCATTTATAATATGAAAAAAAATGCTTGATATGATGCTTGATGTGATGTTTGATATAATACAAATGTACTAACCAATGAATGTAGGATGCAGCATATGTGTTTGGAGAAATTGAAGCACTAGACCGAACTGACTATCCGAACTGACGGAAGAAATGTTAGTAACAAGAAATGAAACAGAGGACAGTTAGAGACGAGGAAAAATTTGCTTTCACTAATGCACTTTGTAGATGAGAACCTTTATTTAATGTAGCAAAATAGATGCAGAGCATCATGGCATTGAAAGCCAGAGCTGAAATGCAATCCTTTTGGCAAAAGACAGACACATCGCACACAAGGAACGAGTGAAACATCCTAGGGTGCATACATCAAGGGTCAAGGTATGTGCGGCGTTCACAAAGTGAACGTACTTATCACAGACACCCAATGATATAGTTGCCCCAGTTTGTAACAAACATTCCACAAACAGCAATCACAACAAAAAAGAAAGGGATCATGAACCATCCCGATCACTCTATATCACTCAGTGACATCATCGAGCAACATAGGAACATGATCGAAGATAAATCAATAAATGATAAGACTCACTAATTCCAACAAGTCAAACAAACATCTTGATCTTCACTGTCAAAAGTTGAAAATGTCGATAGGACAATCATGTTGTCTGGTTTCAGGACATGCGGTACCCCGTCTAAGACAAGACACAGTCTGGTTTCGAGTATACCACACCTTGTATAAGACTCATGATAATGTGCCAAGGACGAATGATAGTGATGCTGATGTTCGATTGATATGACAATTGTGATCAGTTTGAATGTCTGGTTTGATTAAAAAAAGTTCATCTATGAATACGTGATTCCATTAAAGCACAATGTGTGATTGCGTGTCGTTGGAGGGATGTTCAGTGATCTATCTTGTGCACAAAGGGGATATATTTTTTGTTTTTCTTTTCGAGTTTTTACAATTTTTTTGTGTTCATTTTTTCAGGACTTTATTTGACTTTTTAGGGAGTTTTTTCAGAACATTATAAGATTTTTATGATTTTTTTTTCAGGACATTATTTGATTTTTATGACTTTTTCAATGTTTTTGGATTATTTCAGGACATTTTTCAATTTTTTTTTTATTATTTCACGACATGTTTCAATTTTTTATGATTATTTCAGGACATTTTTCAATTTTTCTGATTTTGCCCCCACTGTCTAGCAAGGCAAGGAATATGACAGGTGAATAAATAAGCTTTTTGAAATGATGGTGGATAGAGGGAAGACAAAGGCCTTTTATTATGGAGACAATACAGATGCAATTTTCAAGGGCTATTGCGTGATGGGACAAGAGACTCGATATAACAATGTAAAGTTGTGACATGGCATGAGGGAAATGTCAAGAGGTTTTTGAAACTATGTTTAAATTTTGCATCCTTATGTTAGATCAAGATCAAGGAATGAAAAAGAGTGTATGGATAGTGAAAAGATATGGATAGGATAAGCAAGACCAAGAATGGATAAGGGACATGGACTGAAGGTCGGGATAGGTTAAGGGATAGTGGCAGAAAGTTGCAATAAGACAGGGAATATGGATGAAAAGTTATAATAAGCAAATGGATAAAGACCAAAAGCTATGATGGACTAAAAGTTGCAAACAAGATGCATGATACTCATGACAATCCTCAGCCTTGTCAAGATCAAAGATGGAAAGGGAACTGGACATGAGGGACAATAGGATATGAAGGGTAATGACAGGGGTTTGATAGGATAATGAAGGGCAATAGGATATGAAGGAGGAAACCTGCCCCCAAGTGTCGTATGCAAGAAGTTCATAGATTATGCATGATGCCTGTTTGCCAGGTTTTCATCACGGTACTTGCCCAAGGCGCCTGTTTGCCAGGTTTTCACTAGAGGACAAATTATTTTTACTTTACTTTTTTTTTTCTTTTTTTTTTTCACTTTTTTTTTGTATTTTGACTTTTTCAATAGAAGATGGACAAATGATAGGGGATGGAAGAAGGACTCAAGTGTCTTTTTGTTTGGATAGTAGCCTTGAAAAAAAATGGACCATGACCTTTAAAAGTATGCTCAAAGACATTGGTAGGATAAGGACATGGAAAATAAGATGAAACTAAGGCAAGGATTTATGCAAAAGATTGGATCAAAGGGATCGAAGGACGAAAAATATGCATTGGATAATGGATAGGGTATTGGAAGAATTGGACTTCAGTGGATGGAAATGTTGGCAAGATCAACATTGGCACACACCTTGAGGGGTGATGGACTGATGGAGGAAAAATGGATCTCTGATTGTGAGATTTGGATGGAGGAATAGCTTGGGATTTTGGGACATAAGGGCCCAAAATGGATGAAGAAGGTGATGGAGGAACAAATTTGAGAGGGTTGGATGGAGGAATAGCAACTTTGGATGCCAAGTTGGATGTTTCTTTAGGCTTTTGTGCTTCAAGGAGCCGCTTAGGGATCCACATGGTTTTTGATTTTTCATGCTTTTGTGGTTCCTTGTAGTGCATTGCTTGCACAAGGGATTTAGGAACCCATATATATTTTTACTTTGCTTTATTTTGCTCAGTGGGCCTTTGTGGCCTTTTGGATATTTCTTTTTCTTTATAGATCATATTGTTCTTTGTTTTGACATGTCGATTAGATTGGACATGTTGATCCTTGAATACATGTGGATTGCTAGACTTATGACGTTTACACTTGGCATCCAAATTGCTTGGAGGGGGAAAGGAATGCATGGATGGATATGAATGAAATGGAGTTCTTTTGGATGGATGAAATTTACTCAAGGATGTGTGCCTTTGTTGACCTTGCATAGAGGACGAAGGGATATAAGGACCTAAGATGGATGGAAGGAATGATGGGGAAGGGATATGTTTGGATTGTGATGAAGGGATACCAATGTCTTGAGAGTGAGTTGTGTAGACATGACCCTTAAGATCTTCTTTAACATGAAGGTATGCTTGCTTATGGAGATCTACTCCTTTGCCTTTATGAATATCTTGACTTGTAGGATACTCTTTTCTTTGGGAAGAAGACGCGAGTCCATTATGAGGTGGATATGATATGAGAGAAATAATGAGATCTTGAAGTGGATCGGATTGTACCAAAGTGGAAGAACCCATTATTAATGTCAGGGGTTCATGAACATCTTGCACTGACATGTTAGAATCATGAGGGGGACTAGGATTGTGTAGTGGACATGGTTCAATGACAGGCTCTTCAAGAGATGGAATGGGAGAAATAATGGGATCATCAAAAGAAATGTGCTCTTGGAGTGTATATGGAGCATTAAGACAAGGAGATGGAGGAACAAAAGGATCTTGTGGAGGATTTAAAGGAATAATTTGATCTTGACAAGGAGGAAGATCATTGGAATCCTCTTTAAAGGTGCTTTGCTCTTGACTTTTAATGGGATCATCGAAAAGGATGGAAGGGATATCTTGATCTTTCTTAGGAAGTGGAATGTCAATGGGATTTGAAAGGATATTTTTTTCATGAAATGGAAGGGGATCGTTTGGGATTGGATGGACTAGAATATCTTGATCTTTCTAAAGGAATGGAGTGTCAATAGGAGTTTGGATAGGATGGACAAGAATAGGGGAATCATCATGAGTGTCTGGGAATATGGGGTCCTGGTCAACAATTGGATGGGATGATAAGGTTTTAGGATCTTGATCTTGATTTTCTTTAGGACTCATTTCTTCATGCTCTAAATTATCCTCTTGACATGGGGTTGGACTTTGCATATGCATGGGGGATTTTGGCAAGGAATCAATGTTTTGGCATGAAGGAAATGCACTTTGAACATTTGTGATGGATTCTGGCAAGGAATCAATGCTTGAACATGAGGAAGAGGGACTTCGAATGGGGTCCTCTAAAACAGGCAATGGCAATAAAGTGCATGGTTGCATTGGGTCTTGTATTTTTGAAACATGACAAGGATGTGCATCATGAATTGGATTATCTTGGCAATCAATTATGGATAGCCCTTGGATAATTGCATCCTTGGGTGTATTGTTTGATGAGGACAATATAGAAGGTTCTTGTGAAACTTCTAAAGGTGTAGGGATAGATGCCACTGGAGAGTCAATTTGTTTGTGGGGGGATGAGGCATTGCTAGACATAATTGTATTATCTTGATCTTCCTCAAAGAACTCACTTGGTAGTTTCCTTAAGATCATTGCAATAAAGCCACCTTTCTTTCGAGGTTTTGACATAGTTGTATCTGGAATTTGAACTTGTTTGGCAAGGAGTTGGTTCTGATCTGATGTCATGTTTTGATATTGGACTTGGGTCAATTGTTCTGACATGTTTGAAACTTGGGTTGGTGCATGTTGCAAGTTTTGTTTTTGAATTTTTGGTTGTGGTTGTTGACATTAATATTCCACCATTGGTTGAACCATTTGTGGACATTGTATAGTTGGTTGGACATATTGTTGAAATTGGACCATTGGTTGTATTAGTTGTATATGTTGAACAATTGGTTGTATTGGTTGAAAATCTGATTGATAGTAAATGCCTTCTTGTTCTTGTTGTGGAGGCACATAATGTTGAAATTGATGTTGTCTCTTTTCTTGAAATTGTTTCATCATCTCTATTTGTGAGAGGAGAGCTGGTATGTCTGATCGTTCAAGAAGAGATGTTACATTAATTAGCTCAATCTTTGGATTTCGACTTGGAAATTTTT
The DNA here is from genome assembly GCF_030272615.1 of Cryptomeria japonica. Lineage (NCBI taxonomy): Eukaryota > Viridiplantae > Streptophyta > Pinopsida > Cupressales > Cupressaceae > Cryptomeria > Cryptomeria japonica. The sequence goes on from NC_081406.1 coordinate 438,544,585, forward strand.
GAAACATTTTGGACATTTGTGATCTATTCTTCTCAATGTTTTTCACTCTTTGTTCCAAAATCTCATTTTCCTGAGCTAGTTTCTCCTCTAGTTTTTGTATTTGGAGACTTGTTTCATCATAAAAAGTTTGATCGATATTGCCTTGTTGTTGGGTTGGATATAATTGTGATTGCCTTGGATTAAAATTCAATTGCATTGTCGGTTGATACATAAAACTTTGTTGTATCATTGGTGCTTGGAACCTCGTTTCAATAGACATGTCACTATGCAATGTTTTTGGGATTTTTGATTTTAAAAGGATGATGTATGATATGCAACTAAATGCAAACTAAATAGATGAAAATGCAATCTATGGCAAGAATGCAACCTATGTTTTTGTTCTTTTTCGATATTTTGACAAACCTTTAGGGATGCAAATGACCCTTAGGAAATTGAAAGGATGTCTAGACCTCAAAGGACAAAAGGACCAAGTGACAAAAGGACAAAATGACAATGTCTCCCCTATATACCTGGATACTAAGCTAGGTTTGACCAAATGACATGGATGACAAAAAGACAAAAGTTTGATAAGGTCTAGACTTCCTAACAATGACTTAGGGTTTATTCAAAGATTTGGATTACTCAAGTATGACAAAACCTAGTTTTGACACTATATGCAAAGGGACAATTACTATGCAAGTGACCCTAATATGATATGATAATGACCTAAGCTTAATGAAGAAACCTAGGGTATGCAAATGCAAATGTATGACAATGTCAACCTAAGTTTGAATGGTATTACTCTAATGCAAGAGGACACATGCAAAATGGATGACCCTTATTGATATGCAAAGGAGGATGACCTAGGTGAAACTTAACCTTGGTAATTGACAATGAATTTGCAAAATGCAAACCTAGGATGAACCTAAATCTAAGTGACATGAATGTTGAGACAAGATTTTGAAAAATGTTTGACAACCAATGTTTGAAGGTGTTTTGAAGTTTGTTGAATGAAATACTCTTGGGTTTAACCTTGTTTTGAATCAATTTGTCTTGTTTTTGGAAATGAGACACAACTCAACTTTTGACAAGAAAAGAAGACAAGATATTTTAACTTAGACTCAAGACAATCATGCTCATTCACACATTTCTTATGGTAGGTAAGGACAGTAGGTACTTGAGAGGTAGGCTCGTTATGAGATTCAAGGAGAATACATAGATGCTTGACCCCACGGGCTCCCCTCCATGGCACTCACTTCTTAGGGTAGCCAAGCATCAGTCCCCATGGAAATCTCTCCCATGGCGAACTTAGTATCTCTTCCAAGTATCTGAACTTGTCCTTCTCAAGCATCTAGAAGGATTTTTGGCCTCTAAATACAAGGTGTTTAGTAAGGATTTCTGTTAAGCGTTACTCCTTGGTGTCACGCAAGCGTGATTGAGACATAAGTCCACCAAGATACCAAACAAATGTAGTCGTGCAGGCATGATTTAGACCATGAGGCCCTACTTAGATTTTGATATGAGAAAGAGTCCAAGGGTCATCACTTCCCAAGTAACTACAATTCCCACGTAACCCTTCCTTCAAAGCTTTCACCCTTTAGGTATTTATTTATAGTGAGTTAGAATGCCGGGGTACTCTGGTTGTGCTCACTTTGGGTCATTCCCTTCTCATGATTGTCACTTGCTTGCAAAAGAAAGCAAATGGTCGGGAAGGCAGGCCCTCTAAAGGTAACAAACAATCTGAGCTATGAGAATGGTATCGAAGATCTAGATTTCTGATCACCCTAAGAAGGATGAGAGCATACTCTCCTACTCCAATGTCAAACTCAACAATCAAAGCAAACACATGTTCATTCCATCCTACTTAGCAATCATACTAGGTGCCTAATTACGAATTACAAACACAAAGTTTAGATGGAGTATAAGGCAACCTGCAAAATCACCAAGACAGAAGTTTAATTTGTTTAGTCTTTGAATAGCAAACCTACATAAAATGTGTTAGTAGTTTCATTTTCTTGTCTTTGTCATGCGTAATGCCAAGGTGCTACATAGAGAATCAGTACCAAAGAAAAACCAAAAAGCAGAAACAGAATGCAAAACAAAGCAATTTGCAAGTAAAAACACTGCTTTTTACCTCTGTTTCTGGCCTTACACAGGCGCAGAATGCAGTAACACAGGCGTAGAATGCAATAACACGGGCGCAGAAGTCCTTGACACTGGCGCAGATTGCTTGACATAGGCGCAGAACTCTCCTACACAGGCGCAGAAGTGCCCAAAAAGCCCTGAATTACCCTGTTTCTTGGGTTTTTCACTTGCAAATCAACTCAAAAGAACTCAAAAGCATGGTTAGGGGGTTAGTTCACATCGGGTTCACCAATTAATGTAGATAGGAAATGTGGAAATCATCAAAGCAATATAAACATTAGCCTAGCTCAATCACGAAAACTAAAATGTAGTGATAACAATCCTAAAAACATTCAATTAAAACATGAAAACAAGACATTCAATATGAAATCTAAGCAAACCAAATGCAGATGTCTCCTTCATGTGGCTCCATTGTCCTTCTTTCTCCTTCAAATTGCTTTGTTTTGTGGATCTCACCTTCAAGTGCATAAACCTAATATGAAAGCAAGATTGACGAGACGACAGCATAAGGGTACTAGAAGCGTGATTGATTCGACCAGCGGGCTTTGATTGAAGAAATTCATCCAATTTATAGACAAATTGGAGAAAAGACAAGATTAGCATGAAGAGATTTGAAAGGAAATTTCAAATCAAGAATGACAAATATGACAAATTATGACAAATTGACACTTTCTATGCAAAATTGATTGATTGGCAAATTATGACAAAATTGACAAAGTTGCTATGTCAAAATTGATTGATTGTCAATTATGACAAATTATGACAAATTTGCTATGTCATTCCCATGAAATTAGGAGAAATATAGGAGAAAATTGAAAATTAGATGAATTAGAAATTAGGAATTAGGAAAATTAGAAAATGAGGAAATTAGGAATTAAGTGAATTAATTAACAATCTTTCATTTATTAATTTAATTCACAAAAGATGGAGGAATTAGTTAGCCAATTAAATGAACATTTAATTGCGATGAGAAGACTTAGGATAAATAAACTATTTAACCTAGAGGGAGAAATGACAAACAAGGTTAAATGAATAAATCATGAAACCCTAGAAGATGAATTAGAAATGCAAGGATGACAATTAGGTCTTGATGTAAGATAATTGATGTCGATTCGATTTGATCATGATTCTGACTGACAAAGGACCAATGTTGATAAATAATTTGATTGATAAATGTGCCAATTGATGAGGAACAATGAAAAACTGATCCAAATTGACATGATTGAGAAGTACGATGATCGATGTCAAATTGATCGCAAAATGACAAGATTGAAAATGACAACGATCGATGACAAATCGATCGCAAAATGACAAGATTGAAAATGACAACAATCGATGACAAATCGATCACAAGACGACAAGATTGATGACAATTTGATCGAAGGACAAGGATCGATGATGAATCGATGGCAAGATGACAAGATTGAAAAGAGGATAAAACCCTAATTAGGATTGACGATGTCCAAAATATGCCAAATGAGCACGCACATTGATGTGCTAGGATAAGATCGACCAAAATCATGACTGAAGATTGTTATCGACAAGACCAAATTTGAAAGCGAGACAGATAAAGAATGCAGAAGAGAGACTCGATGCTCACAAATGATAAAGACCAAGTGCGCAACATAGAAGAAATGTTAATGCGATGCAAAAACCCTAAAATAAGGCAATGCGCAAATGTTAAAGTATGACTCCGCAAGCGTTGACCATTTTTAGACGTCTACACTAGTTTGGGAGTTAGAGAGTATTTCAATGAGGGATTTTCAATGTTATCAACAACAATGGGCTTCTGGATCTTAGGTGCCATTGCAGATTTCGGATAATCACTTAACAAAAGATCCCTAGGGTTTGAAAACTTTCAAATGGCAGATGCTTCCCACTTAGCAAATGTAAAAATAGATATTCACAACTGATATGATCGGTAAACTAGTTTGATAATGTGTTGAGATTGATGTAAATACCTTGAATTTTGCTTTGGAGGAGGTTTGATCACCTTGAATCACTTTGATCTGCTTTCTTAAAAACTTGGTAAGTGTAAAATGACCGTGCAAAAGCTTTAATTACACAATATACCTTATTGGGCTTCATGCAGTTAGGTCAAAAGACATTAAATGCACTGGGTACCACTTCCTTTTTATGCTTTTATTGAGTAGCCAGACTTCTTGTATTTACCGACTAGATAGGCTTCCAAAAGACTTAATAAAATTTCAAATTTCCCAATGCATCTTTAGCTATGCAGATTTTGAATTAAATGCATAATAAAATAGGAACTGTTAAGATTTAACCTTTGAAAGAATTCAGTCCCTTCATACCTTTACCGATTAATTTGGAATAGGTGCACCTAACTCGATAGGTAAGGTGCTTTCTTCATGTGACACAATTTCCTTCTTTTTCCAAATCATCTATAATTTACCTTTTATTTCTTCAGTGAGGTTGATCTCTGCAATCTCTAGCCAAGTGTCCAACTTTGTAACAATGAAAACATGCCATACCAAGATTTATCCATGATCTTCAGTTGTTCATTCCAAACCTTATAAAGCAGTTGGCACTTATATGTCCATATCTTCCACAACATTCACACCATATCCTTGTATTTTAATCCCATGGTACTACAGAATATTGTCGGTAAGGATCTGTGTGAGTTTGGTAACCTCTAGCATTTGCTCGGTGTGCAGACCACATATAGTTCTTTTTCTTAAACCAACACTTCTCGGTACTATGTCCATATCTATTGCAGTTTTTACAAAACCCTTTGAATTTTGCCTTCTGATAATTGTTAATAGACTTTGTCCTACATTGATTAGATGTGTGACCATATTTATTGCAATTGTAACAATAACCATTAGACCTAATGACATTCAGTTGCTTACCTTTTCTAATTTGGCACAATTTGGTAGTATGACCTTGATTTCCACAGTAGTTGCAAATAGGCTTCTTTCCTTTGATGTTCTTCTTGTTTCCAGCTTGCTTTGATGATTCTCCTCTCTCGGTAGTGTGGATTCCCTTCTCGATAGAGTCTTTTCCTTTGTAACTGAGTCCTGCATCTTTGTTGGGTCTTCTTGTATTCAATTGCTCATCCAACATCTTCGATGCTTCATAACTCTTCTTCAGTGTTTCTTTGGATTTCTTCTTTGTTTCAAGTTCATCGATCAATCTTGATAGTTCAAGTTTTAATGCTTGATTCTCATTATCCTTCAGATTTGCTTCATGATGTGCATAACCCAATTGATCTAACAGATTTCTTTGAATTCCAGTCAACCTTTTGATTTCATCATTCTTTTCAGATACTAATGCTTCAAGCTGTTGTTTTTCTCTTTCTAGATCTCTTACTTTATCCTCAGCTGTCCTCAATGCATCAAGATTTTCAATCATCTGTGTGCTGAAATCTTCATGTCCTCTTTTCATTACTTTTAGCTGATCAGTCAGTGCTTTGTTCTTTTCTTTCAGTTCTCCAATCATCTCTTCGGTCTCTTCAGATATATTGTTCTCAGATGATGTCTCAATCTGTTCCACAAGCTCTTGAGAGTCCTGCAAATCATCAGACAATCTTCTTCTAACTTTCAATTATTTTTGCATTTGTCTTTGCATGTCTGCAATCACTTGATTAGGATGATCCAACTCTTCTTGCAGATACACAATTCTCTGAGATTGTTTATAGCCTTCCATTGATAAGATCTTTTTCTTTAGGTTGTTAAACCCTTTTCCAAGATTCAAGCTCTGATACCAATTGTTAGGCCCAATATGGAAAGCTAATGTACTGAGAGAGGAGGGGTGAATCAGTACTTCAAATCCTTTCTTTAACAATAACTTTACTGTTATGCATAAACCAAAAATGGTTGTAACATAACATAAAGCTAAAACAAATGAATAACAATCATACATGATTCACTCCATAACACATATATTTTGGTTACGCAGAAACTCTTGGTTAGAGAGAAAACCTGTGGTGGGGATGGCACCCACAACTTCACTAATGCAATAATAAAGAGTGCTCGGTTAGAGCTACATGTTTAGCTATTTCTGATAGCTTACCCTGTTAGGAGTATCAAGATCGTTAGATCTACCTTGCTAAAGGATTTTACAACACTTATTCTAAATGTTGCACCTAGTTAAAGGCTTTACACTTTATAGACTTTATTAGAGTCTTTTACCCTGTTAAAGGTTTCTCTTACAACTTCAAAATATTACAATAAAATCTTTACAAATATCTGCAACTTTACATCTGGAATGTTATAGCAGATTCTATGTGCTCAAAGTGAGATTACCTTGCTTATAGCATACCTCGATAAGCCATAGAATAACTCGGCAAACCCTTCTATTTACTCTATTCCTTGACTGTTCTCTGAAATCCTTCTTAGTGACCTTTGTGTCTCTGACAGTCATAACACTCAGTGCTTTCTTATGTATCACACATGTCTGTCTTCACACTCATACACACATACCTCTATATGTCTCTCAATCTAATCTCAATCCATGTTGCATAAATAGATCTCTTATGTCGGTGATCTGGTTCATTGCTTCGATCTTACAAACATGATTTATCGAATGAATAACCATACAAAATATTTCATTGGTTAGATGACCTCAAAATCATACACAATCTAGAAGTGCAATTTCCAATGTGATAACGGTTCTTTTGCTCCTCGATCTTGTAACACGTTTCCACATGTGTGTCTAGGTTCAATGAATCTGGTAACATGTTTCACTCGGTGTATATCAACTCAGTGTATCATTATTTCTGCTTGGTAGACATACAGTGTTACTCGATAGACAGCTTGGTGTGTACTGGGCTCTGTGACTACTTTCTTTTATAATTGACTGCTCTGTGCTTACCGACTGAATGTTTCGGTAGTAGTAACCGACTAGAGTATATAGAATGACTTTGGACATAAAACTAATGGCAACTTAGCAAGTAGTAACAGGATTTTCCCAATGAGATCAAGCCCCCACTATGAGAAGGGCCAGGGTGTAATGAACGACTGCAATTCTTGTGATGGTGCATTGATCTTGTTGTCATGTTGTTGGCAAGGGATGCATTTCTTCACATAGTTATATGCATCTACTTCCATTTTAGGCCAATAATATCCTGTTCTCAAAAGCTTTTTACCCAAGGTGAGCCCACTTGAGTGTGCCCCACAGATGCCTTCGTGTACTTCATGTAATGTCCATTCCGCCTCTTGTTTATCTAAACACCTTAGGAGGGAACCATCAAAATGCCTTCTGAATAGGGTGTCTCCAAGGATGGTGTAGCGAGCACATCAGCGGATGAAGTTTTGTTGTTGGTTTTTGGTAAGGTGTGGGGGGATGGCATTGTCTTTTAGGAAAGTGAAGGTTTCTTGGTACCAGGGGGATTCAGGACCAGCAGGTACACACACCATTTCAGAATCTGGTAGATTGTATGCCAGTATGAATAGTTGCTCGACCAAGAATTCACACTTCTAGTTATGTGTTGGCATTTGAAGGAGGGAGCCAATGGTGGCCATTGCATCTACAGCCCTATTGTTTTTTTGTGGGACTTGATCAAAATTGATTGTTGTGAAGTGTTGCTTAAGATCTTCAACCATGCTACGATAGGGGAGGAGTTTGTCATCTTTTGTTTGGTATTCGTCATTAACTTGTTTTATGACAAGTTGGCAATCACCATAAACTTGTAACTCCCTTATCTTCCACTAGATAGCTAGGCGTAATCCTGTAATGAGTGCCTCATATTATGTGATGTTGTTGGTACATGCACAAGCTATCTTGTATGACTTTGGTATACAATCTCCTTGAGGTATGATCAGTAGTATTCCTGCCCCTGATCCATTTTGTGTGCAAGAGCCATCAAAGTATAACTGCCATGTGGAGGATGTGGTGACAGTCATAATGAATTCATCCAGTGGTTTTGTGAGAATAGGATGGTCACCTGGAAGTGGAGCAGCAGTGAGCTGATCTGCGATGACTTGTCCCTTGATTGCTTTTCTGTCTACATACTCAATCTCAACCTCGCTTAACAACATGACCCATTTAGCGGTTCTGCCAGTGAGGGCACCTTTTGACAAGAGATATTTAAGTGGGTCAATTTTAGCAATTAGTTTTGTTTTGTTGTTCAGCATATAGTGTTGTGTTTCTGTGTACTAAACACCAATGCCAGACATGCTCTTTCAATTGGGGTATAATTGAGTTCATAGCCAACTAGTGTCCGACTGATGTAATATATGGCATGTTCCTTCCCTTGATCATATGTTTGTGCCAACAATGCCCCCAATGCCACTGTGGTAGCACATATGTATAAAATAAGAGGTTTTCCAGAAGTAGGAGGCATAAGCACTAGAGGTGACGCTAGATATTCTTTTATTTTTTCAAAGACTTTTTGACACAAGCAATCCCATTTGAATTTTGTGTCTTTGCACAACAGGTGTGCAAATGGATGGCACTTATCTACTAGTTGTGAAATAAAACGTCTAACAGATTGGAGTTTCCCCTAGAGGCTGCGCAACTGTCTGAGAGTTTTTGGTGGAGGCATTTCCATGATGGCTTTCACCTTCGCAGGATCGACCTCGATGCCTCTGTGAGAAACAATGAAACCTAGTAGTTTTCCCAATGTCACACCAAAAACACACTTCTTAAGATTTAGGGGCAATTTGTATTTTTCCAATCTTTCAAAGATCTTCTTTAAGATAGGGATTTGTTCTTGTCTTGTCTTTGATTTGCCTAGAAGATCATCCTCATAGTCCTCCATAATTTTATGTAAGAGGTCATGAAAAATTGTTTCATGGCATGCTGATATGTGGCTCCAACATTTTTTAGGCCAATAGGCATGACCCGGTAACAGAAAGTCCCCCATGGTGTTGTGAACGCAATTTTATGTTGATCTTCGTATGCAATCCTGATTTGATTATTTCCAGAAAATCCATCCATAAGTGATAGCATCTCATGTCCTGTTGTAAGATCCACAATCATATCTATGTTGGGGAGCGGGAAATCATCTTTAGGACAAGCCTTGTTTATATCTCGGAAATCAGTGCAGATGTGGATGCCCCCAGCAATTTTGCCAACAGGTACAATGTTGGATACCCATTCAGCGTAGTCTATTGGTTTGATGAATTCTGTGTCCAACATCTTTTGGAGTTCTACCTTGACCAAGAGTGCAATATGTGGATGTATTTTGCACAACTTCTGTTTTATAGGTTTTGCATCTGGGCGGACAGCGAGATTATGAACCACCAATTCAGGATCTAAACCTGGCATATCAACATAGGACCATGCGAAATTGATTTTTACCTCTGTGAGGAAATTTATGAAGTCTTGTTTCTCTTAATCTGTGAGGGACTTGACAATGAGCACGTTTTTTGGAATGTCTTTGGTGCCCATGTTGATACTGTTTGTTTCTTCAATTAGCAAATTTGACCTATCTTGTGGAAGGTAACCAATGGTAGGGAGGTCAAGTCCCTCATCGTCAAGTGCCTTTTCCAGGTTTTCACTTTCGGATACACCCTTTGTTTTTGCTTTTTTCTCATCCAAAGGTGCCTTGGAGAGGTTTTCACCTAGGGAATCATGTTTTTTCTTTTTATTATCTTTTTTGTGGCTAAGGGCATTAACATGACTACCAAAGTATCCCTTTTCATGTAGTTGAATATCGTGTACTCTGTTGCAATCTTCCAAATTTTGCATAGTCAGGAGAGTTATGAGAGCATTATCATCGACACAGATATCTAAATTGGGTTTGTCTCGTTGGCCCCAATCTATGAGTCCAGGATGGACAAGATGTAGCTCATGTGAAATGGGAGGGGTTATGGGGGTGATGGTGTTGATGTGAGTGTCAAAGAAGACGTCATTTTTGTATTCATAAGGCCTTTCATGGAACTCCTCTTCGTCATAGCTTTTGATATCCAAAGAAGGACTTGAAGGGGCACCAACGATAGTAATCTTAGGCACCGGGGTGTACCCCAAGCCTCTGTTGTATTTGTAGGAGATAGGATTTGTGGGTGTTTTTCTTCCTTTCTCCTCTGGTCTCAATCTGTGTCCTTTGTAACCCATTTTTTTTACTATAGCTGATGCTTTTGGATAAGTTTTTTTAGGTATTTTTGTTGGGTCTTCATCTTCTTTGCGGTATAGCCATGAAGAGACATTTGTGTCGAGGCTCTCCTCATCAAGTGGGCTCCATTGCTAGAAGGTGGTATCTTTGCATTTTATAACCGGATTTTGATATTTTTTTAGCGCTTTTGGTTTGCCAAATGACTTAGGAGATAGGGGGAGGTTTCCTATTAATAAGACATCCTCCAATTTGTATTCTTCACAACCATTATCTAGGATCTTGATTTGTGGGTCTGCTTGGGATGAGGTAGAGGCAACATTTGATGTGTCTGATGGAGGAGTTGGCGAGGGTCTATTTAGTGGGCAATGATATGGATGTTTCCCCTCTAAGAGCTTGAAATATTGAAAAGGTTATGGATCACCTTTAATAGTGATCTCTCTTCCATTGAAGGGGAATTTGATGCATTGGTGATAAGTGGAGGGTACGGCTTGCAAGGAGTGAATCCATGGCCGACCGAGAAGGATGTTGTAGGGGAGATCAAGATCTAGTACTTGGAAAGGGGTTTCAATTGTGATAGGGCCCACTTGAAGAGGTAAGGTGATCATGCCCTTTGAAACTCTTTATGCATCATCATATGCTTTTATTGTGATCCTTACTGATGTATCTACCAGGTCCTCAGAAAGTCCCAATTGTTTTATTAACTTGTATGTACACAAATATCAGGATAAGTTTGACCTTGTGCTTTTGGATAAGGGCTTCGATGTGCAAAGGTTTATTATGGTCTTCATCTGCAGGAGCATCATTGGAAGTGAACACAAGGTGTTGTTGGGCAGCAAGGTTTCCAATGAGAGCTTGGAATTAGGTAGCATTGATATTATCGAGAATGCGAGACTCAAGGAGGGCTTGTTTAAAAATTTATTTATGGACAGGGGAAATCTTGAGAAGTTATAGAATGGAGATCTGTGCGGGGGTCTTCCCAAGTTGGTCAAGGAGGTCATATCAGCAAGTGGAAGACATGGGTGGAGGGTTTGGTGGGGGAGGAGCTCCTTGGACGGTGACTTTGCCTCAGCGAGTGGTTACATTGCAGTCATTTTGAGAGTAGGGGATGGAAGGTGTAGCGCCTTGAATGACTATCCTAGTAGGGTTAGGTCTGCTTTGGGAAGGGGGAGGGTTAACTCCTTGGATAGTTATGACATTGACATGATTGTCTGTGGGCTCAATGCAACCTACTAAAGAGTCAAAGCCAGTTATGTGATTAGTGTATTCATAGTTCACCGCGTTAGATGATGAGCCTTTTCCCTTATCATGTTTCAAGAAGGGTTCTTGGTAATATTGAGTTTGTCATTGTCATTACCGGGTTTTGCATTTGCTACTTCAATTTTACCCCTATCAATGAGATCTTGTATGTAGATTTTAAGCTTCATGCATTTTCGTGTATCATGTCCCTTGATAAGATGATACTCATAATATTCATTCTCATTATACCACCTAGGTTTGGGTTGATTGGGATCAAATGGGCGAGTAATCAGGAAAACCACTACGCCTGGTTGAACAAGTTTTTGAAACACCACTTCAATAGGCTCAGCAAGAGGAGTGAAGTCTCTTGGAGTCTTGTTATTGGATCGGGGTGGTCTCCTCTGGATTGAGACATTGTTGTGAAGATTTTGGGATTGATTTTGATTATTTTGATTGTTGAATTGATGATTTGTGGTGGTGAGTCTTGGAGGAGCGGCCACGGTCTGGACCTGTTTTGCATCAGTTACACCATCATTGACTACGTTCTTGTTCTTGGACTAGAATTTTGGTTTATCATTATGATAAGAGGAAGAATTTTGACTTCATCTTTGGTAGTGTTTCAAGGTTCCTTCCTCTAACAAGACACATTCAAGGGCTAGGCCCTTATCAGTCAATTTTTGGAAAGATTTAATACATTGAGACGTCAGAGGCCTTAACAGTTCAGGTACCAGATTCTTTTAAAATAATTCAATTTGGTGTTGTTATGGCATGTCCCATTGAAATTTCTTGATGAGGTGCCTCCATCTTTGCAAGAAGTTAGTGAAAGTCTCTCTGGGCCTTTGCTTTGTGTTACAGAGGTCTATCATGGAAACATCATTAGCCATGTTGTAGGCATAGTGAGCCATAAACTTTTTTGCCAAGTCTAGGAAGGAGATAATAGAACCTCATGGTAAGGACGAGAACCATGCAAGGGCATCTCCCGTGAGACTCTTAGGGAAGAGTCTTCAAAGTTATAGGTCACTATAGGAGACTTCTTGGCATAGGATGTGAAATTCTCGGACATGGTCGCGGGGTCCCCTTTGCCCTCATACTTGGTGAATTTAGGGATCTCAAACCCTAGGGGGTAAGGTGCAACTGATATAGATGGGTCATAAGGACAAGGACAAAATTCCTCAAATGAGTAAGGTTTCCTTTTGCTAGTCCCTTCTTTCATGTCCTTGATGATGTTTTTCATGTCTTGAATTTCTTTAATGAGGTCTTGTTGTGGATTTTAGAAATGATGGATTATGTTCGCCCCTAGAATCAGATGAGTCATGGAAGGTGCACCACCACTAATGTATTGATATGATGAGGAAGCGGTAATGTGTGATGTGATGATCGATGTTGTAGGAACTTGAGTGACAGTTGATTGTGACCCACAAACTATTGTGACAAGATTAAGTGTGGCCCGAATGAGGTTAGCGACATTGTTGACAGGAATGGAGGTTTGTGGAATAGAAATATATGGTTGAGTAGAAGAAGATGGTATAGAGGCATGCTGGAGAATAGATGAGATCGGATTTGATAGTGGTATAGATGGTAAGGAGGAAGAAGGTGGAATGGAGACCATGGGGAGAGGTACCGCAGGTGCTATTGATTGGGGTTGAATGATTGGCGAGGCCGCAATTGATTGAGTTTGAATAACAAGTGCGACATTTTGAGTGGGAGCGAGGTCTCCTTGTGGTTGTTGACTAAGGGTGGATTTATCGAAATCAGGTGGGAGTTGAGCTCCATTTTCAAGGAGGGTCTTTAGAAGTGTAGTAGGGTTGTGTTGGATAAATTTCTCCAACATCTCTTGATTATAAGAGTCTGCTAGGAAAGTTTGCACTTCTGAAGAGAGTTCATCTTGGACAACTATATTAGGATTTTGTGTTTGATTTTGAGTGCTAGGTTGCACACTTTGTGTAGGATCTTCATATAGGACACTAATGTTTGGCATACCATATTGTTGTTCGGCCATCTTTTTCTTTTGAGATCAAGTTGTGACCATACAAGAATAACCTTAGAGAAGATTGGAGGAGGAATTTTTGATGAGAGGACTTAGCAAGGCTCTTGGATTTTAGGATTTGAATTTGATGAAAATGGATTTTTGCTGACTGATAAGGTCCTTGGATTAGGACCCAGATTTGATTAGGATTGGCACCTTAGTCCTTGGATGAGGATCTTAGGTGGGAGATGAAACCACAAGCGAGGTAATGACCAAGTTAGGTATAATTTAGACCTTGGAATGATGATTAAAAGTTTGTCTTCCACTAAGGATTGACTAATGACCCAAAGCAAAGTGAAGACATAAGTTAAGAGTATTGATTGACTCAAAGGATAAGGCAAAGGTACTTGGAGAGGATTCTTCTTCAAGCACAAAATCCAAGTGATTAAGGATGAGGTCTAAATGAAACTTCACAAGGCATGCAACCTTAATATGAGTTTAAATTGGATTAAAGGATGATTTGATTTGGATTTTGAGAATTGATTTGACACTTGAAGGTGATTGATTTAGTGATTGATTGATGTGCTAAGTCCTTAGGAAAAGATTGAGGATGATTGATTGAAGAGGGATGATAGTGATGATTAGAAGGAATTTGGTGACTAGGTTATCCTTGGCATGAACATGACTCAATAGATGATTGGTTTGGATGGCAAGTTGTACGGAGAGACATGACCACCCTGATTTTGATGATAGTTGGTGTTAAAAGACAAACTCAAACCTTGATGGAGGGCACAAACTCTTAATTCATCACTACCATCAAACTCATTGCTATGACCATGGACGTAATCGTGGTAATGATGCAAGAATGTCCTATGTTTAAGCAGGAGTTTGCGATTTATATACCAAAATTTTTGACGTCTAATGAGTTGTTCTTGTGTGAGCTTCTTCTTCTTGATAGGTCGATGGATTGACTTCTTAGGATTCTTATACAACTTAGGTTCATGAAACATGAGACAGATGGAGTTTCGACGCAATTAAGACTTTGTGTGGATGGTGACTAGGATGTGACTTGGATGATTGTTTTCTTTTAGACAAATGTTTTTGCGAAGTGTTTGAGGATAATGATGTGTTTTTAGTCTACTCTTGGCAAGAAAGTATCAATCAAAGCAAACACAATTATCAAATGAATTTTAACTCAAAGACACTCATGCTCATGTATAACATTCTTAAGGCTGGCAAGGACAATAGTCATTAGATCCCAATTGGTTTCCCAGCTACGCTTACCCAGAGTAGACACTTAGATGCTTGACCCCACTGGCTCCCCTCCATGACACTCACTTCTCCAGGGCAACCAAGCATCAATTCCCATGAAAAATCCTCATGGCGAACTTTATGTCTCTACTAAGGGCCGTAAAAATATGGGTGGCTTCGGAGGTCTGACCTCTTGCACTAATGACTAGAAGGTTTTTGGCCACTATGCACAAGGTGTTTAGTATGTCTTCTCATTGGGAGCTACCCTTCGTAGTTGCACAAGTGCAATTGAGGCCTAGAGCCCAATGAAGCACCAAGAACTTAGTAGTCATGCAAGCATGATTGAGATCTCTAGGATCCTACTAAGCACCCAATGTGAGAGTGAACTCTCATATAGCCCCAACCATTGGCCCTTTCATCATCAATGGCTTATTTATTATAGTGAGTTGGGAACCCCAGGTTCGGGTGTACTCACTTGGGTCATTCCCCTCTTACCTTCTCAAAGAGCAAGTTGGGAGGGTAGGCCCACTAAAGGTAAGCATGCAACAAACATGAAAAACTTGGATGGTCTAGATTTCTGATCGTTTAGCTAGACGAGAGCATACTCTCCTACCTTTACGTTTTTCATAAAACACCAAAGACAATGGTTCATTTATCCTCTAATTAGATCTAGGTGCCTAGTTAAGAAAAAGAGACAATATTTGGTTGGAACTCCTAGGCAACCTGCAAAACAATTCAGATTAGTAGTTTTTTGTGTTTCTTAGGTCTTGGACAATTGAAGAAGCTGCAACACTCAAAAAAAACAAAATCAGTAGTCACTGGTCTGCAGAAACAGCGCACGCGCTGAAATGCAGTCAGTCGCGTTGAAGCACCTACACAGCCGTACTAAAGCACCTACGTAGGTGCTAAAACGCCTGCATACGTGCTGCAGTTGGCAGAAACCTGCACAAACAAAAAGAAATTAAAATAGACAGAAACCATGATTTTATACCTGTCTGTCGCGTTGTTTTGGATCGCTCACACTGAAGTGCCTATGCACGCACCGAAATGAATTCGCTTGCGTCGAAATGCCTGCGCTCGCATTGAAAGATTAAAACCAAGGAAGAAGGTTAGCGGTTAAAGTTTAAAATTCAAATTTAAAAACAAAATTTTGTAGAGTGTGGGATTTTGAAAATGGTCATGCTGGTGCAGTTACTCCCGTGCTGAAACGCTTCCGATCACGCTGAAGCGCTTGCACCTGCGCTGAAAAGACAAAAGAGTTAGTAAAAAAAATTTTAAAATGACAATGGGAATTTTTTTTTGAATTTTAAGTTCAGTCGTGCAGTTGCGCCTGCACACGCGCACGCGCTAAAAAGTTTGTCTGTCGTGCTAAACCCGAATTGCTCACGTTGATTTGCAGATGCTCATGCTGTTCTGATACCTGCGACTTGCAAACTCACAAAAACTCACAAAAAAGTTAGATTTAGGGACGTGGGTCCCATAGGGTGTGCCTAAATGAAGATGGGAAAAAGAAGCAAGGTGAATTCAGGTGGTTAGTATGCAAACAAAGCACTAAAAGATATTAAAACATGAAACATGAATAAAACCACATAAAAACATGAAGATAATGCTTATACCTTGCAAACCTTTAGCTTCTCCCTTGGATGAAGCTTGGATGAAGTCAAAGTGTGCCCAAATGCCTCCAACGTGATGTTAATTTGCTCCTAGATTGCTTGATGTGGTTGGCTCTCCGACATTATGCACAAATGGATGTGATGGATTTGAAGGATGAGATGGATAATATGGCTAAGTATGGATGAGAAGTAGCTTTGGCATGGTAAGGATGCAAAGATGGTTTCCTAGGCACAAATTAGCAGCATGGATTTGCTAAAATTAGAGATGGGATATGAGGGGATGGAGTCCTTAATTTATAGGGAGAGAGGAGGAGGAATGGAGGGCTAGGATTAACCCCATATGGAGGGTCAGGATTCCTTGTGAGCCCACACAAGGCCCAAGAGGAGGTGTGGAGACCAAGAGATGTGCCTTAAAGGCATTTCTTGTCTCCACACTCCTCAAGGTTCACTGGGAAGACTTCCCAATGTGCCTTGAGAAGAAAAAGGGATAAGATGTTCCTTAAAGAATTAAAAATTCTTCAAAAGGGGTGCTCATGGGGATTGGAGGAATAAGGAGGAATTAAAAATTCCTTGGGAGATGAGATGCTTAGAGGAATGTGAGATTTTGAAAATCTCACATTCACCTAGGAAAAGAGCATTAAAGGGGAGTGGTTGGATAGAAGGAACAAGGAGTTGACTTTGTGGCTAATCATGATGATTAGCCACTAGCAACTCATTAGGAGAGGGATTAGAGGAAAAATTGGGTGGGATTAGGGTAGATGAGATTTATACTAGGATTTGACTAGGAGAGAGAATGAGTGGAGGGAATTAAAAATTAGAAGAATAATGCTAAGTGAGCTTAGGGAGTTTCTAGAGAAATTTATTAGGTTGATGATGGATTAGAAAAAAGGTGATTTGTAGGAATCACTTAGGTTAACTAATTAATTGAAATTGGTTAATATTGAGGAGGAATTTGAAAGTTGACATAATTAATAAATTAATTATGTTAGGAATTTAAAATAATTAAAATAATTATTTTTAAGTGTCTATAGCTAAAATTGAAGAGAAAGATGAATGGGTTATTGATAGTGGTTGCACTCATCATATGACGGGTGATAAGAGTAAGTTTGTGAGTATGGAAAAGTATGATGGTGGTGTAGTAAGATTTGGAGATGATAAAGCTGGTATAATACATGGTAGAGGTACTATTTCTCTTGATGGTAAGCATAAAACTGATGATGTCTCATATGTTGAAGGTCGAAAGAATAATCTTTTGAGTGTTGGATAGATGGTTGATAAGGGACATGACTTGCAATTCAAGAATGAAAAATGTAAGATCTTGAGTAGCTTCGAAATTGAGATTGCATTAGGTACAAAGACTAAAGGTAATATCTTTCACTTGAATGTTGGTGGTAAAAGTTGTTTGATTGCTCATATTGATGAAAGTTGGTTATGACATAGAATGATGTGTCATGTAAATTTTGATTGCATGGTTTAGATAAGCTCTACTTAAGTAGTGAGAGATCTACCTAAGCTTGTAAAGTCTTCTAATCCAGTATGTAAGGAATATTAGTTAGGGAAGAAGACAAGAATTTTTTTCAAAAGAAAATAGTATACTTCTAATAGAATATTGGATCTTGTGCATATTGATTTATGTGGTCCCTATAGAGTGATAAGCTTGTAGGGTGATAAATATTTCATGTTATTGATTGATGACTATTCAAGGATGATGTGGGTTACTTTATTAAGGGAGAAGTCTGTAGCATTAGAGAAGTTCAAAAAAATTCAAAGCTATGGTTGAGACAAAGACTAGTTTGAAGCTAAAGTGTATGATATCTGACAGAGGTGGTGAATTTACTTCCGATGAGTTTAATTTTTTTTGTGAAGATCATGGGGTGAAGAGACAGTTATCTATGCCACGTACCCCTTTGTAGAATGGTGTTGTGGAAAGGAAGAACGTGACAATTCAGGAAGATGCTAGAACCATGATGATTGAAGAAAATGTCTCACATATCTATTGGAGAGAAGTTGTGAGTATGACAGTGTATACCTTTAACTGAGTGCATATCAAAGGTGATATCGGTAAGACACCTTATGAGTTATGGCTTGGTCATGCTCCTATAGTTAGATATTTCAGACTTTTTGGTAGTAAATGTTATATCAAAAGAGATGACAGTCTAGGGAAGTTTGATGCTAAAAGTGATGAAGGAATTTATCTTAGTTATTCTGCTAAGAGTAAGGCCTATTGGTGTTATACCAAGAGATTGAGGAAGATAGTTGAAAGTGCTAATGTGAGAGTTGAAAGTGCTAATGTGAAGGTTGATGAAGGAAATCAGAGATAAATCATATCTCGCGGATATGATTCAGATGATCAGGATGTTAGTGCAAATAAAGGAAAGCTAGTGCAGACCTAGAACCAAGTGAAAATTTCTCCAAAAAAGCATGAGAATGAAGGAGAAGGTGCAAGTGCTTGTGCAAAAGAAAGAGGTCAAGAGTCTGAGAATCATGAAAATCCTAAGACTTCCAGGTATGTAAGGTTGAATCATTCAGAGAATCGGATCATAGGTGATAAGAATAGATGTGTGATGACTAGGAGAAGAATTGTTGAAGAGTATTGCTTGATTTCTAAAATTGAACCTAAGGATGTTGATGAAGCTTGTAAAGATGAGAATTGGGTTAAAGCAATGGAAGAAGAGTTGAATCAAATTGAGAAGAATAATACATGGATTCTTGCCCTGACCTAAGGATAAAAATGTAATTGGAACTAAATGGGTGTTTTAGAATAAATTGAATGAACAAAGTGAAGTTGTTAGAAACAAAGCAAGACTTATTTGTAAGGGTTATTCACAGATGGAAGGTATTTATTTTGAGGAGACTTTTGCTCCAATAGCTAGAATTGAAGTTGTTAGATTATTTCTTGATTATGCTGCTTACAAATATTTCAAGGTTTATCAAATGGATGTCAAGTCAACCTTTCTTAATGGTGAGATAGAAGAAGAAGTTTATATTGAGAAACTAGATGGTTTTCAGTTGACATATTAGAAGGATATGGTTTGTAGGTTGAAGAAAGCACTATATCGATTGAAGAAAGCCCCAAGATCGTGGTATGCTAGATTAGATAAGTATTTGATGAAGCTTGAATTCAATAAAGTTTGCTGATAATATGAAAAATGATTTTGAGATGTCTATGATTGATGAGATGAAATTCTTTTTGGGATTGCAAATTACTCAGTTGGATAAAGGTGTTTTTATATTTCAGTCTAAGTATATGAAGGAATTGTTGAAGAAGTTTTGTTTAGATGATGCAAAGCCTATTGGTACTCCTATGGTGACCATATGTAAGTTGACAAAAGATGATGATTCTTTGAAAGCTAATTAGACTAGATACAAATCTATGATTGGTGGTTTGTTGTACTTGACTCAAACTAGACTAGACATTATGAATGTTGTTTGTCTTGCTACTAGATTTCAAGATGATCTTAAGGAATCTCATGTTGTTGCTGTGAAAAGAATCTTCAGATATTTAAAAGAGACAATTGATTTTGGTTTGTGGTATCCTAGAGATGATGGTTTCACTTTGAGTGCTTTTACAGATGTTGATTGGGTAGGTGATGTTGATGACATAAAGAGTACTAGTGGTGGTGCATTTTTCTTGGGTAAGAGATTGGTTTCATAAATGAGTAAGAAGCGGAATGCTATATTTTTATCTACTACAAAAGTTGAATAGATTGTTGCTTCTAGCAATTGTACTCAGGTAATTTGGATGGAGTTGATGTTGAAGGATATTAGAGTTGTTTATGATGTGCCCACTACTATATATTGTGATAATTCAAGTGCTATAAATATTTCTAAGAATCCAATGTTGCATTCAAAGACCAAGCATATATCAATAAAATTTCATTTCTTGAGAGAGAAGGTACATGCGAAGGAAGTCATATTAGAGTATATCTACAAAGGAATAGATTGTAGATATCTTCACGAAGCCTTTTCCTAAAGATACATTTGATTATCTCAAAGAGAAGCTAGGGGTGATTGCCCCTCCTGATGAGAACTAAGCCTTTTCCTAAAGATACATTTGAGTATCTTAGAGAGAAGCTAGGGGTGATTGTCCCTCCCAATGAAAACTAAGATGCATGGATTTGCATCAGTCTTGTGGACTTCACAAAGATATCTTGTGATTCAGATTGATGAGTGAGGCTGCTACTTAGGGGGAGTAGTCAGTATATGGTTCAGATGTTCAGAATTGTTTGTGAGTGTTTGTCAAAGGGGGAGAGACTATCTTGTAGGGTGAGAGAATAATGATTTGTATGTGCCTTTTGTATTGATGTCAAAGGGGGGGAGAAGCATGTGAAAAACCCAAAACCCTATGGGGGAGAGAAGCATGTGAAAATATACTATAACCTATGCTAATCTTAGGGGGGAGATTGTTGAAAGTTATGGGAGATTGTTGATTGCTGATTTCTTTTTTTGCATTAATTGTTTTTCACATCCATATGTTGCCATCAATGCTAAAGGGGGAGATTGTTGGATATTTCTAAGAAGTTTGCTGGAATGATGTGTTGTCATTGATGTCACATATTCCTGTGTATTCCAGTGTTGTAGTCAGATTGGATGAGTTGGTTTGGTCAGTGTGTTGTAGTTGAACCATTGTGGTTTAATGGGTTTAGAGATACTTATCGCTAGTTAATTCAACAAAATTTTTAGAGGTTCACATGATGATTTGATCAAGTTGTCAAATCTGGTATTATGATTTATTTTTAGTCATTCGTGTTATTCCGTATTCTGGTTTGTGCTCCACATTGATGCAGAATTGCAATATCTTTGTTTGCAGATTTGGCAGAGTGTTTGGGATGTTCATATGTGTCCTCAATTCAGATGGTTCATGATTTGAAATTCCACAAGTGAATCTTTCAGTTTGATAGTCAGTTCAGTGTGCATTCTTGAGGTTCGATATAATGATGATGAAGATTCTAGTAAGTTGTGATGTTGTGGTTGTTGCTATGGTGATTCACATTGCTTGTGGATGTTTCTAGATTGTGATCTATCCATGTTGATGGTCCACATTGATTGTTGTGTGCATTATTGATCATTTTCTTGATCCGGTGGTGTTCTTCGTGTTATGCAAAATTCATGATGATTGTAGTGTGTATTTGTAGTATTGGTTTAGGTCCAAAGTATGTCTTAGCCAACTTTATTTTGGTCTGCATGTATTATTGTAGCCTGTGAGGTTATTATATTGTAATTTGTGTTGAGGGTTTAGCAGACCTTGAAATATAGGTTAATGATTTGTATAAATATATGTAATATTCATTTGCGAGATGTATCTATGTGTGAAAACATTGATTTGATCTTTCACTAGCAGAGGAGAAGTGCGAAGAAGTGTGAATGTGTGAAGAGAAGAGTCTGATTTTGTGTGTAACTGAAACTGTAACCAGGCATAAGAAGATGCTATTTCATCAATTCATGATTCTCCAGATGTAATCCGAATATTTTTGTAAGGCAGTGAGCCTTCGCCAAGGTTGTAGCCCTTCTTGTTTTATGATTTGATCAGTGAGTTCTAGGCAGTGTGCCTGAATGCATGTGCATTCCCCATTGTAATATCTTCACTTACTCCTAACAGGGTATTATCTCATTGTGGGTAGGTTCCCACCATGATTTGTCCCTCAATCGGGTTTTCCACATCAAAAATCTTGGTGTTATGTGTGTTATTGATGTGGTGTTGATTTATGCTTTCATTGTTTATTTTCAGATTTGAATTTAAGTTTGAGTTGTGTAGAATTTGTGAGCAAACTGATTCACCCCCCTCTCAGTTTGTTGCATTGTTGCCAACAAGTTCTCCCACCCCACATGTGGGGTTTTAATAAAACTTTAAATTGATTTTTTAATTCCACCACAAATTTAAAAAATTTGCCTATATTAAATCATATATATGTAGGAATTAATTAGATGTTGGGTCCCATGGTAAAAAGGTGCATTATCGGTGCATTTGTAGGGGTAGAGATGTCACCAAGAAGCCACTGATCACCCACCACTAATTGCTTGCATATGGACAAATAGGCATTTTTTTCAACCAAGCATGTAACTTGGGCCAATATAATCATTTTTTGAGCTTCTTATAGTCATCGGAAAGGTGGTTTCTTAGCTCTACACATTGGTGTGATTGAGTTTTCCATATTTTCTATTTTGATAGTAAAATTATTGTTGGAAGTCAGATATTCCTTTTTAACTTTGAGAGTTTGTAACTTGTGCAAACAAAGTCAGATTTTGGACTTTGAATAGAAAAAAAAAAGATTGTTTAGAGAACTACACAATGGATTAGGTTTGGAGTTGTTTTGGTATGATTTATTTACTATTTTTCCTACTTGAGATGTTTATCAGTTATTGTGACTATGGTGATTCTATGAGTTTATGACAAATCAAATCTTAATGATTTGGTTCTTGTGGCATTGTATACTCAATTGTGCATCTCATATTACTCTCATTTTGACATGGTTATATTTATATTGTTTGGATTTAAATGTTGCAATATTGGGTCTACTAGTTGTGTAGTGTTGTACACAATCTATAGTTACAAGTGTATATATAACTTGTGTAATAACCCACTTAACTTAATCCAAAAACTCAACTAATTTTTTTATTTTTTTTAATATATAAAAATATTGATTTCATATTCTTACTTATTCTTATTTATTTTTTATTCAATCACATACTCAGGTACATCTATCCAAATGAGATAGGCATCCATCCAACCGGGATGGGCATCTAACCATACGGGTTAGGCATCTATCCATACGGGACTAGACATCTAACCATACAGGTTAGGCATCTAACCATACGGGTTAGACATCTGTCCATACGGGACAAGAGGTTTCATCTATCCAATCCAGGATAGGCATCTACCCAAATGGGGTAGGCATCTATTCAAAAGAATAGGATATGTTCTGGCCAGAGACTTTAGAATCATCGGGACCATCCGGGTCCTGAGCCACTCTCTAAAGACTACACTCCCCTACTAGGAGTGCACCGAGGTCACTGTCCTTAAGAGTATTAAAATAATTATACAAACAAGCTTGAGTTCTGCCTCGAAATTCGGCCTAAAGCCTTAGGAAGTCAAGTGAATCCATACGAGATTCTTTCTGAGTATGCATTGAATTAATTTTAACCGTTAAATTAGTATTTGAACCAATTGATTAAAAGACCAAGGAACTTCAAGAACCAAATACTCACCCATAACCAAATCCTAATCCTCGTCCCCGAACGCCTGAGTACAAGGGACAACTTCGTCCCTAGACTACCTACATACCCATTTCGACATGGGATCAAAGCGTAAAGTATGTAGTTATGGTTTCTAACTATTGTTTAATGTAAATTGTTTGGTGGGTACGCAACCCTTTCTAGGGTCAATGTCCCTAACAGTTTCTTTGCGGTTGCTACCCACGATGGTAGCTCTATAGAAAAAAGACTCAAGATGGTCTTTTTCTTGTGGCCTAAAACAACTAAGTCCTATTTCCTATTAAATAAGTCACCCTTAATCTGTTATCATCCATTGAAATCATCAAGACAAAATAAATTTTCAAGATCTTCACACACATCCAAACCCTAATGGGGTTATCTGAAGTGCAATTGATCGGATGTAAATTCATTTAAAAATTAATCTTTTTAGATTATCGATCCAAGGGGGATTACCCACCCCTTGGATTTTAACTTCCAAATGACCCTTATTTCTCCCCGAAGATTTAGAGGGATGATGCCACAGATGTTGTTATTGCAACTTTATTAGGCGTTAAGTGCAGTAGTTCAACACGACGACATTACCCGTAAGTGTGACCTAGAGGCACCATAGATACCGAATGCCGCTAATTTTTGGTTTCAACTCCTCTTATTTAGTTATCTAACTAGGAATTTAACTTTGAATTCATGAATCCTAAAAGAAGCAATATACCAGTACAATTATGAAAAAGAAACTATTATATACAAGGAATTATCACTTCAATTTAAAAATTAAACTATGAATTTTATGTAATTGAAAGGAACATAAACAAATTGACTACTTGGAATAGTATTTTCTCCAAAGGAAAGTTATGATAATAAAAAAATTCAAAAACTTGAACTAAATGCCTGAAATTACTAATTGCTTGGAAACCATGATACTTTCAAAGATAACTTATGAAAATGATTTGAATTACTTGCAAGATATAATTGTTTTGGACAAACCATTACACAATAAGTATGAATCCTAGTACTGATTTTCTTGAAAGAAAATTAAATGATTGAATAGGAAGAATTTGGAAATGAATTTTAACACCTACTTGTTTGAAGTGAAAAGTACTTAATAATAATCCCAACTAATTCTTCCATATGAAGTAATACAAATTTCATCTACAAATGATAACACTACTTTAAATGTGAATCCTAATACTTGACAGGTACTAAATTGCTTGAAATAGAATTTGAATTATCAAATAATTATACTTTGGAAACGAATTTAATACTCACTTGTTGAAGGGAAAAGGAAACAACTATTCAACAATAATCTTCAAATTAACCACATTATTCTTAGTTACTAATTGTTTGAAAAATAGATTAGACAAGAGTGTAAACACTTGCTAGTTAACCAAGTAAATAATACTAAGTCTCCTAATAAGCAATTATAATCAATAAATTTCTAGTTGCTTTTGAACTAATACCTTTGCAAGATTATAAAGTGATAACTAATTACTCCTTCCACTTGAAGTAACGTTAACTTTATCGTTGGATACATTCTACAAATAATAACTTTATCAATTTCAAATACTTCGAAGGGAGCTAATGTTTGCTCCTTAAATTACCCTCAATTAGAATTGTTATTTAATTTTCTAAGTGATCACTGAGTAGGTTTCTTGAAACTCATTTGCTAAAACAATTTCAATTTTGAATAAACTCTCTTTAGTACTATTACCATATGAATATTTAACTATGCAATTTACCTCTAAAT
This sequence comes from Cryptomeria japonica, assembly GCF_030272615.1. Taxonomy (NCBI): domain Eukaryota; kingdom Viridiplantae; phylum Streptophyta; class Pinopsida; order Cupressales; family Cupressaceae; genus Cryptomeria; species Cryptomeria japonica. Next base: position 438,569,745 of record NC_081406.1, read on the forward strand.
TTAATGTTAATTAAATTAATCCTTACTAACTACTTGTATTATTAAGTGTAACTTTTCTTTTTTACTAGTCTTATGTTTCTTTTAGCTAGAAGGTAAATGATTTTAACTATTAAAACAAGTGACTATTCACAATGCCTTATATACTCATATCTTGGAATCTAATAAAGAAACAAATCAAATAATCAACCTTTCGAATTGAGACAAACTTTGTCTAACATTAACTCATATTGTTGAAATACCTAAAAGGGTTACTATGAATCTAAACACATTTACTTGTTAGGTAAATTCCTTTAACATTTGATACTTGTACTAATTGAAATATACAAAAGATAGTTTGAAGTCTAAAAAATAAAATAAATAAATAAAGAACTTAGATATTTGAAATGTATTAAATGTCTTGGGAAAATCTACTTACTACTAGGTACAATTTGAGACTAAATAGAGACACTTGAAGAAAAAGAACCAATACTATAGAATAAGTGTATCATTGGTGAAATATCATCTTTCCCTAAAGGAATAATCACCTCTTAATTTTTTCTTTAATAAACAAACTGTACTATACACTAAAGAATAAATTCCTTTTTCATTCATTCAACAATTAATAAATTATAATTTAATTCACTCAACTCAAATAAATGCAAATCAATTTAACATTAACAAGATGTTATTTATAATCAATTAGTACCAATTTTAAGACAACATATACCAATATTATTTTATATCCTAAACTTATTATGGTCAACTATATATAATATATCAATTATATTAATAATTTATTAATAACTAAATTAAAAACAAAACTGTAAAAATAACAACAGTTATACCAATAGATATAACATGGTTGTGATGCCATAATAACTTTACATGCCCAAAACTTAATTAACATTAATTCTTAAAAGACTTATATAAGTATTTATATTATTTTTTTAATGTATTTATCTATATATATTGATTTGATTTGAGTTTATAAATAAATAAATAAACATAGATAGACTTAGGAATTAAATAATATATTCACTAAAAGATATAATTAATTCACAAAGAACAATAAGTGAAAGAAAATAAATAAGTAAATAAATAAATTTATCTCTGATGCATTCTGAGATGGGTAATAGTTTTTTTTTTAAGTTTCTTAGAAAAGTGATATTATTCAGGGAGAAAGAAAAACACATGTTTTGTGGGAGATTAAAATTTTCTTGAATAAATGATCAAGTATATGTTCATAGAAAAACAATTAAAATAATTCATATTCTCAGAGAAGTGATATTATTCAGGAAGAAAGAAAAACACATGTTCCCAGGGAGATACAAATTTTCTTGAATAGATGAACAAGTATACGTTCACAGAAAAATAATTAAATTAATTCATAGAGAGAGAGTAAAATTTATTTACAGGGAAAGAAAGATTATATTCCCGGATGTTTACACAGAGGAACAATTTTATTTTATGGAGATAATTACATATGGAAAATAAGACTTTTATTTTTATTTTTTTATTTTTACAAAGATCTTTTCTAGATTTTAAAATTCAAGAAAGCAAAAGCAAAGATTTGATTTTTCCTTCTTTTTCTCTAAAACAGATTAAATATATAAAAAGAAATATTCATATGCATTTTTTTGAAAAAGAACTTTTATCAGTGTATTATTTTTTATTTTTTTTAAAATGAAAATAGATTTTCTTTTGATTAATCTTTCTAAACAATTAAGATGAGCAATTTTTTTTAATATATAAATGAAGATTCCAGAGAGATAAAATCTATATATAAAATAAATAAATAAATTTTTCACATGTAAATGAGAGAATGCAAGAGAGGAGAACCTAGATTGTCGAAGCTTGATGTTGAATCCTCTCCAATCTTCTAGCTATCCTTTTTAGATCCTTCCTTGTAACTTCATGAAAAATTCTTCAACCAAACTTAAAAGAAACCTACTATACAAGTGAATACCAAATTCTACTTCTACCAACAAGAACAAGAACTCTAGCAAATTTCTTTTCATTCACAAACTATGAACTCCCTTTTTGAAAGATTTGCATACATTATATAGAAAAGATACACCAATTCCACTATCAAGATAATTAATTGAAAATGGAGGTTCTTTTTCTAAAATTGGTTTCATGCAAAATTGATTGATCACTTGGTGGAGGAGTTACATGCAAGAATATGCAATTTGAATTTTACCTGTAGAAGCTTTTATTTCCTCCTACGACATGTGCTAAATTAACATATTGAGAAAATAAGAATTTTCAAAATTAATTTCATGCAAAATGATTGTTGTCATAGTGGGGGTTACACTTGACCATGCATTTGAAATTCAAATTTGAATTCTCCCCCAAAAATGCATTTTGTAACTCCTTTGTCATAAAAATGTCATGAATAGAATTATTCTTGTCATAGAATAATTTTGTAACTCCCATGTCATATATTTGCTAAATATAATATTTATTCTTTAATATTTAAAATAAAATTTATTTTCTAGAATCTTCTTATATCTCCTACACCATGTGCTCAATTAGGATATTGAGAAAATAAGAAATTTCCAAATAAATTATGACCTCATGTGTGTGTCACCACTTAAATTCCTTTTTATTTAAAAACTTCAACCTCATTTCAATTTATCTTTTCTTTCTAAAATTACTCATAAAATCAATATTATAATAGTAGTAGTAGTAGTAATAATAATAATAATAATAATAATAATAATAATAATAATAATAATAATAATAATAATAATAATAATAATATCAACAACAACAAGTCATATCAAGGTCCAAAAAGAGGGTTATGACATCCTTCCCCCCTTAAATTGTGCATCGTCCCGATGCACTAATTATAACCTTAAAAAGAGTTTGTTAATTCATAATGTTTAGAACTAAAGTGAAAACATCTGTTGCATCATAATTGAGTCTTCCCATGCAGTATTCCTTGTATCATATTGATTCCATTATACTTGAATAGAACAATCTCTTTGTTGCACAATTGGTATTGGCGTTTCTCCAAGAATCTAAATTGTTCTATCATTATTCCTCCTGATTCCTAAGAGGATCATTCCTTACTTCATCAAACCTTAGCAAATAAGTTATCCTATTTTAATTGCCCCTATTAGTATTGTATCCATCCCTTTGATTTTGATTATGATGTGGCTTCTTTTAGATAAATTATTCTATTTATCCTTGTTGAAGTTTGCATTTCTCTTAAATTCATGCTTTGCCTTAAATGAATGATTCATGTTAAAATTCTATCTCGTTATTGCTAGGGCTTGAATCTTCCTTTCTTGTTCTTTCAGGTACTTCCTTCATGCCTACGAGTATATGTACATCAACTTCTATCCCAAGTTGGTATTGAGCCCCAAAAATGAACGTTTTGATTTCACCCTTCTCATCTTTTGACACATAGGTATGCACTTTAACAATTTGGCAAACTTATTTTGATATTGTTGAATTATCAAAGCCCCTTGTCGAAGATTATGGAATTATGTTACCTTCTCATTGAAGAATAATTGTGATAGCCTCCTCTTATGAAAATGGCGAATAAATTGATCTCATGTGATTATATCCTTTTTATACCCATTTGTTCCTTAGTATTAGTCCACTAACAAGCTCCATCTCTAGTGAGTTTATAGGAAATGCCATAATGTTTTAATTGTTTCACTAAAGTCCTTTAGTTCAATGTATTTTCCCTTTGACACCTTGAAGTGGTGGTATGCTTTCCTCTTCCACTTTCTTTACCTTCTAGGTCTTCTTGAAATTTGAATTTCTTATTTAGTTCTTGATTTAATATATAATGATTTACCTCTACAACCTCCAACTACTTCCAAGATACTCTTCAAGATTGCATAAGTTGAAGTGAGCTCAAGGCCTAGACTTGAACCTTCGCTCTGATACCACAGGTAATAACCCACTTAACTTAATCCAAAAACTCAATTAATTTTTATTTTTTTCTAATATATAAAAATATTGATTTCTTATTCTTACTTATTCTTATTTATTTTTTATTCAATCACATACTCAGGTACATCTATCCAAACGAGATAGGCATCCATCCAACCGGGATGGGCATCTAACCATATGGGTTAGGCATCTATCCATACGGGACTAGGCATCTAACCATACGGGTTAGGCATCTGTCCATACGGGACAAGAGGTTTCAGCTATCCAATCCGAGATAGGAATCTACCCAAACGGGGTAGGCATCTATTCATAAGAATAGGATATGCTCTAGCCAGAGACTTTAGACTCATCGGGACCATCCGGGTCCCGAGCCACTCTCTAAAGACTACACTCCCCTACTAGGAGTGCACCGAGGTCACCGTCCTTAAGAGTATTAAAATAATTATATAAAAAAGCTTGAGTTCCCTCGGAATTCGGCCTAAAGCCTCGGGAAGTCAAGCGAATCCATAGGAGATTCCTTCTGAGTATGCATTGAATTAATTTTAACCTTTCAATTAGTATTTGCACCATTTGATTAAAAGACCAAGGAGCTTCAAGAACCAACTACTCACCCATAACCAAATCCTAATCCCCATCCCTGAACGCCTGAGTACAAGGGACAACTTCGTCCCTAGACTGCCTACATACCCATTTCGGCACAGGATAAAGGCGTAAAGTATGTAGTTTTGGTTTCTAACTATGGTTTAATGTAAATTGTTTGGTGGGTATGCAACCCTTTCTAGGGTCAATGTCCCAAACAATTTCTCTGCGGTTGCTACCCACGATGGTATCTCTATAGCAAAAAGACTCAAGACGATCTTTTTCTTGTGGCCTAAAACAACTAAGTCTTATTTCTTATTAAATAAGTCACCCTTAATCTGTTGTCATCCATTGAAATCATCAAGATAAAATAAATTTTCAAGATCTTCACACACATCCAAACCCTAATGGGGTTATCTAAAGTACAATTGATCGCATGTAAATTCATTTAAAAATTAATCTTTTTAGATTATCAATCCAAGGGGGATTACCCACCCCTTGGATTTTAACTTCCAAATGACCCTTATTTCTCCCCAATGATTTAGAGGGATGATGCCACAGACGCTGTTATTGCAACTTTATTAGGCATTAAGTGCAGTAGTTCAACATGACAGCATTACTCGTAAGTGTGACCCAGAGGCACCATAGATACTAAACGCCGCTAATTTTTGGTTTCAACTCCTCTTATTTAGTTATCTAACTAGGAATTTAACTTTGAATTCATGAATCCTAAAAGAAGCAATATACTAGTACAATTATGAAAAAGAAACTATTATATACAAGGAATTATCACTTCAATTTATAAATTAAACTATGAATTTTACGTAATTGAAAGGAACATAAACAAATTGAATACTAGGAATAGTATTTTCTTCGAAGGAAAGTTATGATAATAAAAAAATTCAAAAACTTGAACTAAATACCTGAAATTACTAATTGCTTGGAAACCATGATACTTTCAAAGATAACTTATGAAAATGATTTGAATTACTTGCAAGATATAATTGTTTTGGACAAACCATTACACAATAAGTATGAATCCTAGTACTGATTTTCTTGAAAGAAAATTAAATGATTGAATAGGAAGAATTTGGAAATGAATTTTAACACCTACTTGTTTGAAGTGAAAAGTACTTAATAATAATCCCAACTAATTCTTCCATATGAAGTAATACAAATTTCATCTACAAATGATAACACTACTTTAAATGTGAATCCTAATACTTGAAAGGTACTAAATTGCTTGAAATAGAATTTGAATTATCAAATAATTATACTTTGGAAATGAATTTAATGCTCACTTTTTGAAGGGAAAAGGAAACAACTATTCAACAATAATCTTCAAATTAACCACATTATTCTTAGTTACTAATTGTTTAAAAAATAGATTAGACAAGAGTGTAAACACTTGCTAGTTAACCAAGTAAATAATACTAAGTCTCCTAATAAGCAATTATAATCAATAAATTTCTAGTTGCTTTTGAACTAATACCTTTGCAAGATTATAAAGTGATAACTAATTACTCCTTCCACTTGAAGTAACATTAACTTTATCGTTGGATACATTCTACAAATAATAACTTTATCAATTTCAAATACTTCGAAGGGAGCTAATGTTTGATCCTTAAATTACCCTCAATTAGAATTATTATTTAATTTTCTAAGTGATCACTGAGTAGGTTTCTTGAAACTCATTTGCTAAAACAATTTTAGTTTTGAATAAACTCTCTTTAGTACTATTACCATATGAATATTTAACTATGCAATTTACCTCTAAATTTAATGTTAATTAAATTAATCCTTACTAATTACTTGTATTATTAAGTGTAACTTTTCCTTTTTACTAGTCTTATGTTTCTTTTAGCTAGAAGGTAAATGATTTTAACTATTAAAACAAGTGACTATTCGCAATGCCTTATATACTCATATCTTGGAATCTAATAAAGAAAAAAATCAAATAATCAACCTTTCAAATTGAGACAAACTTTGTCTAACATTAACTCATATTGTTGAAATACCTAAAAGGGTTACTATGAATCTAAACACATTTACTTGTTAGGTAAATTCCTTTAACATTTGATACTTGTACTAATTGAAATATACAAGAGATAGTTTGAAGTCTAAAAAATAAAATAAATAAATAAAGAACTTAGATATTTGAAATGTATTAAATGTCTTGGGAAAATCTACTTACTACTAGGTACAATTTGAGACTAAATAGAGACACTTGAAGAAAAAGAACCAATACTATAGAATAAGTGTATCATTGGTGAAATATCATCTTTCCCTAAAGGAATAATCACCTCTTAAATTTTTCTTTAATAAACAAACTTTACTATACACTAAAGAATAAATTCCTTATTCATTCATTCAACAATTAATAAATTATAATTTAATTCACTCAACTCAAATCAATGCAAATCAATTTAACATTAACAAGATGTTATTTATAATCAATTAGTACCAATTTTAAAACAACATATACCAATATTATTTTATATCCTAAACTTATTATAGTCAACTATATATAATATATCAATTATATTAATAATTTATTAATAACTAAATTAAAAACAAAACTACAGTTATACCAATAGATATAACATGGTTGCGATGCCATAATAACTTTACATGCCCGAAACTTAATTAACATTAATTCTTAAAAGACTTATATAAGTATTTATATTATTTTTTTAATCTATCTATCTATATATTGATTTGATCTGAGTTTATAAATAAATAAATGAACATAGATAGACTTAGGATTTAAATAATATATTCACTAAAAGATATAATTAATTCACAACGAACAATAAGTGAAAGAAAATAAATAAGTAAATAAATAAATTTATCTCTGATGCATTCTGAGATGGGTAATAAATTTTTTTTTTTTAAGTTTCTCAGAGAAGTGATATTATTCAGGGAGAAAGAAAAACACATGTTCTAAGGGAGATTAAAATTTTCTTGAATAAATGATCAAGTATATGTTCACAGAAAAACAATTAAAATAATTCATATTCTTAGAGAAGTGATATTAGTCAGGAAGAAAGAAAAACACATGTTCCCAGGGAGATACAAATTTTCTTGAATAGATGAACAAGTATACGTTCACAGAAAAATAATTAAATTAATTCACAGAGAGAGAGAGAGTAAAATTTATTTACAGGGAAAGAAAGATTATATTCCTGGATGATTATATTCCGGGATGTTTACACAGAGGAACAATTTTATGCTTTATGCTCACAAAAAAAGTAAAACAAGATCTATACACAGATGAATAAATTTATATTCATGGAGAGAGTATTTATTCACAGAAAAATAATAAATAAGAGAAGCAAAATTTATACACAGGTAATCATATGCTCACAGAAATAAGTTCATTCACATGAAAGCAATAAAAAATAAATAAATAGAACAAAGATTTATACACAGATGATCAACATACATTCACAAAAGCTAATTTCAATCACATGGAGATAATTACATATGGAAAATAAGACTTTTATTTTTATTTTTTTATTTTTACAAAGATCCTTTCTAGATTTTAAAATTCAAGAAAGCAAAAGCAAAGATTTGATTTTTCCTTCTTTTTCTCTAAAACAGATTAAATATATAAAAAGAAATATTCATATGCATTTTTTTGAGAAAGAACTTTTATCAATGTATTATTTTTTTATTTATTTATAATGAAAATAGATTTTCTTTTGATTAATCTTTCTAAACAATTAAGATGAGCAATTTTTTTTTTATATAAATGAAGATTCCGGAGAGATAAAATCTATATATAAAAAAAAAATACAAATTTTTCACATGTAAATGAGAGAATGCAAGAGAGGAGAACCTAGATTGTCAAAGCTTGATGTTGAATCCTCTCCAATCTTCCAGCTATCCTTTTTAGATCCTTCCTTGTAACTTCATGAAAAATTCTTCAACCAAACTTAAAAGAAACCTACTATACAAGTGAATACCAAATTCTACTTCTACCAACAAGAACAAGAACTCTAGCAAATTTCTTTTCATTCACAAACTATGAACTCCCTTTTTGAAAGATTTGCATACATTATATAGAAAAGATGCACCAATTCCACTATCAAGATAATTAATTGAAAATGGAGGTTCTTTTTCTAAAATTGGTTTCATGCAAAATTGATTGATCACTTGTTGGAGGAGTTACATGCAAGAATATGCAATTTGAATTTTACCTCTAGAAGCTTCTATTTCCTCTTACGACATGTGCTAAATTAACATATTGAGAAAATAAGAATTTTCAAAATTAATTTCATGCAAAATGATTGTTGTCATAGTGGGGGTTACACTTGACCATGCATTTGAAATTCAAATTTGAATTCTCCTCCAAAAATGCATTTTGTAACTCCTTTGTCATAAAAATGTCATGAATAGAATTATTCTTGTCATAGAATAATTTTGTAACTCCCATGTCATATATTTGCTAAATATAATATTTATTCTTTAATATTTAAAATTTTAAATTTTTTTTCTAGAATCTTCTTATATCTCCTACACCATGTGCTCAATTAGGATATTGAGAAAATAAGAAATTTCCAAATAAATTATGACCTCATGTGTGTGTCACCACTTAAATTCCTTTTTATTTAAAAACTTCAACCTCATTTCAATTTATCTTTTCTTTCTAACATTACTCATAAAATTAATATTATAATAGTAGCAGTAATAATAATAATAATAATATTATTATTATTATTAACAAGTCATATCAAGGTCCAAAAAGAGGGTTATGACAACTTGGATGTGGATTGCATGTACCTATATAACTTTTAGTATTGACGCATATTCAGATTGGTGGCCTGGTTTAGTCACTTGGTTCACTATTTTTTTGTTTATATTGAGGAGGAGAGATGATGTTACTAGGTATAGTCATGATGGGGGACCTATGTTGTTGACTATTTGATGCAAACAAGTGTGACATAGCGGGAGTCAGGTGCTTGTTTAGTTAGTGGTGATCTGGATGTCATGAATGTTCCTTGTGCTTTTAGATTTTCACATAAATGATTGTTTATATGTTGGTGGTATTGGTTTGGTTCTTGATTGGCTATGGTGGCACAGGATCATGATTTTACTTTTCCTTTTGGGAGTTCACGGTATTCCATTTGAGTTCTTTGATTATGGAGGGACTTGGTTGATTTTTAGTTAGGAGATTGTTATCATGATGTCATGGATAACTTTTTCATACATTTATGTGGGAGCTTGTCACACTAATGTTTGGTTAGGAAGCTATCCATGTAATTTATTTTGTGGATCATTCTAATATAATGATCTTCTTCCTTCCATGGCTAAATATTTTTTTAAATCTTTTACTTCTCAATTAGTCTTGTGATACTCAAATTCACTACCTACACATGGGAAATGGATATTTTGTAACAAAGTGGCGTTTGACTTGTAGATGACAAACCAAAACTCTCTATTTCTCAAAAAAAATTGAACAACATATTGTTATAACACAAATCATTTTTGCACTTTTGGTTCTACAAGATCAAGGGAGTAGCCTTATAACAATACCTATCAATATATTATAGATATTTTATGAGGTATTGTAAATAAAAAATATTCTCATATGTCTAATCAAGAAAATGTAAAATGATTCATTGTATTTGGTTATAATCATGCATTATATAGTTTCCTGCTATGAGAATATGAAACCTAAACTTAACCCATCAAATACATAAAGTTAAGGTTTTAATTTTATTAGATTAATCTTCAAATTTAAAGACTCAAATATTTTGGATTATAGACTTTGAGCTCCATAAAAATGATATTTTTAGTTTCTTAAAAAAAGTCCATTTTGACTAAAAAAATATTAAGTTCAAGTGAAAAGTTTTAGAAATTTTTGAAAAATGGTGAAGTGGATTCCAACATCGCAACCGCATAGACATTGTTAGGAAAAATGGTTTTTCTTTAACCTTATGTAAAACTCCAACCATGTTCCAATATTTTCAAAGGAAAATTTAAATTTTGTGATTTTAGGCGAAACTATTTATGATTTTAGGTGAAAGTGTTTTGCTTGAAACTTTAGTGTCACATATACACCACATGGTTTTGAGTGAAACCCTTTCACATGAATTTTTTTGGTCAAAATGAGTTTGCTAAAAAATATTTAGTTGGTTGAAAGTGTGACATGGGTTTGTTCTTTTACTCTTCCATTCATATCATACTATCATATCCTAACACTATTATACCCCACCAAAAATCCTTATACATCAATACATCCAATTTTGCCCATTCACATCTGGACATCAAACATACTCATCCATATAACCAAAACACATACAAACCCTCTCAAATAGTCATCCATTTTAGTCTAAGTTAACATATCAACTTTAAAAATTAAGACTTCATATCATATTCTATTCTCAATTCTTGTGAGCTTAATAACTTTGCTTATCTTAAGTATCGAGTTAATTGATGAAATAAGATCAACTTGTCACCTTGGATGATTTTTTTTCAGGAAATTAGCATATCCTAAAGTAACTTGTCTAAGAATCCTAGTTAATTTTGCTTGAAAATTTTGCCTATCTCTAGTAGGAAAAACTAAAATCACAAATCAACTATTTTACTTCTTGATTTAGAAAGTACATTTAATTTAGGCAATCTCATCATCTATCCTCCACATTAACCATTGTCTCACCCCAACACTAAAATTCACCTATCAATACACTTCCATCCACTTGGTCAACAATTGCAACCTAATCAACACTACACTCCACCTAACAATAGCCTTTAGACCACTTATCAATAGCCACCAGTATATCAACATTAATATCCTCCACAGATAAGCACATATCAATCCTCTCATCCACAAGTACCTTACGAAAATTGACCACCACATTTGACTCCAACTCCTTCAAATTTATTTTTCCATGAATGATAGGAAATGAAAGACACTCTCAAAGGGTTACAAATATGATCTTACATGAAAAACACATATATATTTGATGAACTATGTCCCTACATCTTTGATCAATTGAAATATCCATTATACCTTTCCCTAAAAATGTTTTAGATAACAAAGTTTGATAAATACAAGGGAAAAGGAGACACTTGTGATCATGTCAATGGAATTTTATGGCATGCCAAGAGGTTGCCTATAAATGACATCTACCTCATCAGACTCTTCCTCACAATTTAGAATGACAAGCACTTGATTAGTTTTTGCACCTACCTTAACTATCCATTTAAAAAAATTCTAATTCAATAGAGAAAATTGTAACCCATTTCTCCTACAATGTTGAGCATAAATTAACCATGCTTGATATATGTAACTCTAAACAATGAAATGGGAAATTTTTTGCTTCCTTCCTTCAATAATGGAGGAGTCTTGCTAGTTACTTCCCTTGGCCTATACTAGAAAAATAACTTGTCCATATTTTCATCATGATTCTTAATAGCAATATGTATTTTCATCTACAAGTCCATTGGGTATCCACTTTTGATGGAATTATAGCCAAGGGGAGCACCATTGAGAAAGCCTTTGTTGCCAAAGGATTGATTAAGATCTATGAATAAAAATAATAATAACTGAACCAATGAAAACCCTCAAATTTTTGATCTATGAATAAAAAATACATTGTAAATAATGTAGTAAATAATTCCAAACTTAGTTGGATACACAACAAGTGTCTAAAAAGATAAATCCTAATGTCCAAAATGTCTAACCACAAACTCCTATTATTGCAGGTAGCAAAAATATTCTCTTAATTATTCCCCTAATTCATCCTAACTATCTATTTATCATATTATCCATTTTCTAATTATCCTTTATCTATTTGATTAAATAATAGTTTATTATTTAATTAAATGTACAGATAAAAAATATTTTATTATTTAATTAAATGTGAGCCAACTATCTATTATAACTTCTATTTTCATTTCTTTAGTTTTCATTAAGAAACTTAAATCTCTATATCCACCACTTCAATTAGTTTGCTTCCATTTAGAAAAGTATTATTCTTCCTTCAATCAACTAAGTTTGTAAATGAAAAATTCATGTGCACATTCATCCATCAAATTAATGAATAATCAATTATTATCTTTCGTGACTCAAATTGACAAATTTCTATTTCTTGTTGAGTTTATTTCACTAATTTTCTAGCTAATCATTCTTATCCTCATCATTCATAAGTCTATAAATACAACCATTTCCCTCATCATTTCAAAGAATCAATCATCAAATCACATTTTTATCTTGTACAAATTTAGCACCCACATACAAAGATGAATCAACATCAACATCAACATCTTTTTGAGGTTTATGGTAAAATAGAAAATTCAGATTTAATTTCTTTGTTTGTGTTTTTGAGTCTTTTAAATATTTTTTATTAATTTCAAAGTGTAGACACCTATAAATGTCTCATTAATCATGTACTAATTATTCCTCTAATTAATTAAATAATCAAATAATTATTTAATTAAGCTAATTAATCTTATTCTTCTAATTTTATATTTCTTCATCATCTTACTAAGTATTCCAATTTCTATTTCTATCATCATTTAATCATTCAAACCAATTTCTAATGTTAATTGAATATTTATTATTTAATTAATTATGATTAATCCCTCAATTTAAATAATCTTTATTATTTAAATAAATTTCATTTTCAATTTCTATCTCTATTCAATTAATCATTAACCCTTTTTTCTAAATATTAATTAAATATTAATTATTTAATTAATTATGATTTTAATCCTTTATTTAAATAATCTTTATTATTTAATTAAATTAAATTTCTAAATAATTAAATAGTTTCTTTAAATTATTTAATTAACTAATTCCCAAATTCTCATTTCATTTAATTTCATTAATTCTCCAAATTCAAATTCAAATTCTTCTAATTTCAAATACATGTGCATGATTTCAAAAATCAAATTGAAAACCAAAGTCAAGTTCTAAATATATTCAAATAACAAATTGAATTTAAAATAAATTCAATATTTAAATTAAATCTCATGCAAAGATTAATTTGAAAATCAAATTCAAAGTGCAAGCACATGCTAAATTAATTAATTAAATCATTATCTTTCCAATTCCCATTTCTATATTTTAGTTAGTTTTTTTCCAATAAGCTTTCAATCAGTTAACTATTCCATTTATTTTAATTGATCTTTTTAATTAATTGATTAATTACATCATTTCTTTAATTCTCTCCAATCATTCTTTTTCTCTCTTCTAGTTAGCTTTTTCTAGATAAAGCTTTCTTTGTCATCTTCTCAATTATCCTTCAATCATTCTTTTTCATCTTTCAATCAGCTTTTTTCTCAATCAGTTAACTCATTTATCTATTCAATCTATTATGTTCCACCTCCAAATCAGCAGTTCAACTATCACTTGGCATGTGAGCTCACCTGAGTTCCACCTCTTGATCAATTTGTTTCACCTTTCATTCAATCCTCTCCAATAATCTATAAATTGAGCATTCAATCTCCATTTTCAACAATCACGAACTTTAAATCTTTGTGTCATTTGTAGGTTGCTAGCGCGATATCTAAGAGCCACCATACCACAAAAAAGAGAAGAGCAATGGAAGCTAGGATGCACAATAGGGAGTTCTACATTGTTTAGAATTATTCAATATGCATCTATATTTCATTGAGTTTTGTTTTTAAATTCTTTAATTGAATAGGGATTCGTGATTTCCCTTTTTTCTAGTTGATTTTACATGATGAATTTTACATACGACACAAAGTATATAATTACTATACCACAATGATAATAAAAAACCTCAAATCATCCAAAACATACTTGCACTCTCTTAGAGGGAACTTATAGGGGTTGTGTTCTAAACACTTGTCCAAGCAAACCTAATAAAATTTCTATAAACATAATAGATTTTGACAAGAATAAATCCAAACTTACATGATATCTAAGGAAATTAGTATTATGAGTATCATCACATCAAAGGTTACACCATGTCGAGATACATACAACTCAAAAAATGCATCAAATATCTGATCAATCATGATGAGATTGAAGTGGAAGGTATTGCATCCCCCTCACCTAATAAGAAATTAGGCATATATTAGGATCCTTTTCTCAAGCATGATCAAAATCATCCATCTACATCTAACAATAGATCATCCCAAAATTATTGCATTATTAACATCCACATCCATAACATATCCATCTCATATGATTCCATAATAGTTCATCTTGAAGAAGCTCACCGACAAGTAGCATCCATCTCTCCTTCCAATCTGTCATCCCCTAAACCTTCACATCAATTAAAAAAAAAACTTTATATTTATCTCAATTTGAGATTCATCCATGAAATTTTAAGTGTTGAACATATTTGATTTTGATGTTATTTCACATAAGCAAACCACTACCCAAGATTAAAGGCACGGGTGATGAATCTATAAAAATCAAAAGAAAAAAGGCTATGAGATACTAAACATGTAGGTAACCATAGGCAAATTTTATAATTATAATGATGACAAGACAAAAATTCTATACATACTGTGCCCTTATGATATAAAAAAATATAGGATGGTTTGATTCGTAGACTTCATTATGTGTAGCAAACAATTCCTTGCATATTTGAGCCCATGCTTGTAGAAAGATGAAAAAAAAACATGTTGTTGTAAGTTAGAATTCCCACGGTCTCTACAACATGGTTGAAGGTGGAAAATGCACTAAGATCATCCTTTTATGTTTGACAATCGATAAAAGTGTTTAGGACTTTGGGTTGTCACACAAGAAACAATTGTGATGTAGTATACTATGCATGGCAATGTAGAGAACAATGAATGAGAATGCTCAAGATGATGAAGGCTCATTGGTGGCGAAAATAAATAAAAATCCACACTAAATGAATTCCTTTCATGCCTTAGTGAATGCATATGATGTTTAATTTTTGTGCCTATAGTAGTTGATAGTAGTGTGGTAATTTGAATTTTCTATTATGTATACAAGTATGATTTAATGAAATAAAAGAGTAAATTATTTTAGATGAATCCACTATCATAAATATCACTTCTAATTATGTATATGCAACTAGATTCAAAACTATAAACAAAATTTGATGCATGCTATGGAATAATATTGATATACTATCATTATTTTACAAATTCATTACTACTATCAACTTTAAAATAATGCAATAGAGAGCAACCAAATGTATGTATGTATGTATGTACATATACATATACATTGTGTGTGTGTGTGTGTGTGTGTGTGTGTGTGTGTGTGTGTGTGTGTGTGTGTGTGTGTGTGTGTGTGTTCACACACACAAAATTCTTGTAAAACCTAAAATAACTCTAAAAATTTCATCGAATAATACCTATTATGAAAATTTATTTTTGCAATATGGTAAAAGATGGAAAAATGCACACACGCCATCCTTTTATGTTTGACAATAGGTAGAAATGTTTAGGATTTTGGATCGTCACATAAGAAGGAATCATGATGTAGAGAACTACACATGACAATGTAGAGAAAAACGAATGACAACACAGAAGATGACAAAGAATCATTGGTGATGAAAATATATAAAATCCAACACTAAATAAATTCCTTTCATGCCTAAGTAAATGCATACAAGGTTTAGTTCGTGTGCCTATAATAACTGATAGTGGTTTGGTAATTTGAATTTTATATTATGTATACAAGTATGATTTAATAAAATAAATTATTTTTGACATATCCACTATCATAAACATTACTCTAATTATGTGTATGCAATGATAAGTAAAATTAGATGTATACTATGAAATAATATTGATATGTTGTCATTATTATACAAATGTATTATTACTTTAAACTTTAAAATAATACAAAACAAAACAACCAAATGATGATACAAAGATAATTAATTAACTTGTTATACTTGAAAACCTAAAATAAGACTCCAAAATTTTCACTAATAACATTATAAAAAAATAATTTGAAAATTTAAAAATAATACATTGGTCAAATATATTACTACTATTAGCTTTAGAAAATGCAAAAGAAATATGATACAAAGATAATTACTTTTCTTATTAGTACTTGTCGTTAGGCTAGTACTATTGCAATCGGTTGGACTGAATTTTCATTAACTTGTTATTATTAAATTGCTTTTCCACTAATTATATCTATGAATTTTTCTTTCAATAGTTTTTTCTAATTTTTCAATAGTTAAGATGCGTGATTTTTAAGTTTTCAAATTATAGAAATTATTTTTCTTTAATCTAATTGGCTCAAATAATTTGCACCTTATTACCGGATTTCCCAGATCCACTTTCTACATGAATTTTTTAAGGCAAATTTTTTAGGTAATTAAAATTTAGTATGTTTTATCCACATTTAATAAACACTCCTTTTATCTTGGTTATAATTTTTTTTTTTATCGATAACCATGATAATATATTGCTTAAAATAAGAAAGATTTACATCCAAAAAGCAGATAGACGGTCTGCCACAACATGGGGTCTCGCCCCTATTACAACAAAGGAACCTGAATAAGACACCAGACCTACAAGGCCATCAACTACAAAAAACCAACATACATACACATATCCCACAAAAAAGAACCCAATTGGCCCCGAGGACCTATCTATCGAAACCATCCCAAGGCCTCCTCCCTTGAGAAGTTAGGAATACCCTGGCTGGGCCCTGCATCTTGCATCTCATTCCCTCCACCTGACACTATTCCCGGCCTACCACCACACAGCGAGTTGTGCTCCACCACCTTCGCCTACTTCCGTGGAATCTGATGGCGTACCATAGGCCTCCCATCCTCATCCAGAGGAGCCTCAGACCGAATTGGGGTCACCTTCCTGCGAATCTTCATTCGCTCAATCGACCCCAACTCACGCACATACTACACAATCTCTCTCCATCCCTTCCTTGCATTCTCCACCTGCAAATCAACCGGTTGAGAAGTCGACCAAATTACAAACGACTACATCTCCTCCACTTCAACGCCAATCCTCTGCCACGGTCCTTCCATCGACTTCAACCCTTTGCCAACAACAGCTCAAGACACCACTTCCTTCAAACCACCCGCCCATTTGGGTCTCAGCACCAAAGATGCGACCCACTACACTTCCTCCTCTGACTTTCCCACTAGTAAGGCTAGGGCAACGAACAACGACGAGATATCAAGGTTAGTTCTAGGTCAGCAATGAGACACAAGAAATTCCTCCATTAACATCAACCTCACTGCCCTCCAAAAATCCTCTCCGTCCACCCTGAAGACGTTCATCAACCTGTTGCTTGAGATCAGGCCATGAAAAGCAGGCATTTGCCCGTCCATCACCAAGGAAAAATTTGCCTCCATCCTAACTCGCCTCTGCACCAAAACCTGCACACACAACCACCACCGAAAACTAGCCACCGCAAAATGCCAGAGAGCCAAAATCAAGGCCTTAAAATCCACCACCATCATATGACATGATTGCTCCACATGAATCGCAAAAAAACCATGCATCATCACCAAGCCTTCACACCGATTGCCTCCATCATCACCCATCACCGCTAGGCCACTTGCAACATCATCATAGATCACAATCCACAAGGATCATAACTTCCCACAAGTCCAGGGACACAAACAACCATTTCAAAAACAAACTCGGGTTCACTTTCCTAAGACTAAGCAATGCAACCAAAATCTTGAGAACTACCATTTTGAAAGTCCTCGAACAATCTAAAGTTATTTTCCAAAGAGCCATTCGCTCCCACATTTGAAAGCTTGACAGCTTCCACATTTGCTTCCCTAAGAATGTGGATCACCTTAAAATCTTCAAACCCACACAAAAGAAGTTTCATTCTTCAAACGTACTTGTCTAAGTGCCACGCCTCCAATCGACCTTTAGCAATCCCATTCACTACAATCTGGGAGTCTCCCTCCAAATGGAGTTTCTTCACTCCCAAGTTCTTAGCCATGAGAATGGCTTCTAACGCCGCTTGGCACTCAGCAACGTTGTTCGATCCATCCACCAATCTTTTAGCTCCTATGGCTAGAATATTGCCACAATCATCCCAGGCTATCACCCCAACTCCAGAGACCCCTAGATTACCCCTCGAAGCACCATCAAAGTTAACCTTAGTCCAACCTTTATCTGGCCGGGCCCAATCTTGTCTTGATTCACCCTTCCTCTAAGGATTAGCCCTCAGAAGCCCATTAGAAGGCCTAAATTTAATCAAAGGCTAGTTCGCTAAAACACCAGCATCGAACTGAGAGAAAGGAGACTTTGCTAAGTTCACCTAAGAGGCCGCATTTGTGACCAGTTCTGAAATAGCCTTCTCCAACCTGATCAAAAAGTGATCCCTATTTTTCACTTTACCTTCAAACACTCTTCGGTTTCGTTCTTTCCAGAGTTCCCATAAAATAGTAGAAGGGAAAATCTTCCATGTGGTAGCAAAAATAGAAGACTTGCCCAAAACAAGACAAGATTCCAGCCAGTCGCTCAAATTCCTTGCCATTGGACCCTTCCAATTTAGTCTTTGTAACCCAAAACACCACGCTTCCTGGGCGAAATCGCAGTTAAGCAGAAGGTGTTGCACATCTTCCTCCACCTTTTCACAGAGCACATAATGGAATGGACCAGAAACCAAATTTTCCTTAGACGGTCTCCTGAAAGAATCCGCCTATTCCCCGCTAACTAGGAGAAGGCACCCACCTTTGGTAAACAAACATTGTTCCAACAAACCTTAGCTTCCCATTCCTTCGTCATGCCTTCAGCCTCCAAAAGAGAAAACCCCACCTTCACAGAGTAACTGCCACTCTTGGCACCACACCAAACTATCTCATCCTCCTCCCTCGAGCACGAAACCTCTCTACTTTTCAGGATCTTCCTCAACAACCATTCATCCGCCTCTCCCAAATTTAACTCCTGGGGATCCTTCCAGTTCCAACGTTGTCCCAACATAGACATTTCTGGTGACAAAAACTCGGACACCTTTGAACCCCACTCCTAAATAATCTTTGTCACAATTCGCTGGGAGGCCAGAGACTCTAGTGATGTATGTCCGTCCTAGGAATCGTGCCAGAAACATGCCTTTCGCCCATCTCCAATCCGCCAAGAAAGATGATTCATGATTAGGCTCCTACAGCTCACCAAAAAATTCCATAAAGCAGAACCTCTCGGAGGATCTTCAACCGTTAGGATCCTTTCCTTTTTCCCACTATCCAAGTATTTAGCTTGTAAAATTCTAACCCACCTCTACTCCGTCTTACTGTACATTTGCCACACCAACTTAGCCCCCATAGCCTCATTGATAAGTCTCCAATCATGGAGCCCCGCACCTCCTCCTCCTTTGGGTTTACAAACCCTGTCTCATGCCATGAGCGGGATTTTGTCCTATTCCTGATTTCCATTCCACAAAACTTTCTCATCTTCTGTTGCATATTCTTGATGACTGAGCCTGAAAGTTTAAAACAGGTCATAGGGAAGATAGGCATAGCCGACACAATTGTCTTCAACATCAGAAGATGACCAGTCAAAGATAGCCACTTGCTCTTCCAACCCTCCATCTTTGCTTTGTAGCCATCAAGCAAACTTTTCCAGATATCCGTCTTACCAGCTCCAGCAAAGAGCAGCATACCAAGGAACTTCCCAGGAAGCTGACCAATCTTAATCCCAAACAATCTGGCAATTGTTCTTTGAGTCCCAACTTCAGTGTGGAAGAAAAAGATCTTCGATTTCAGCCAATTAATTTCCTGACCAGTAGCCCAACTAAATCTATCCAGCACTTTCTTCATAACCAATGCTTCATGCATTGATGCCACACCAAAAATACAAGTATCATCAACAAACTGAGAATGAGTTGTGGAATCCACCCCACGAGCAATCTCAATGCCTTTCCACATCCCCTGAAATCTCTTACGAGCAATTGACCGACCAAGAACTTCTGCCAACAAAATAAAGAGAAAGGGGGATATTGGATCCCCTTGCCGAATGCCCCGTGAGGTGGAAAAGAAACCTTGAGGACTGCCATTTACGAAAACTGATGCTGAGAATTGCATAATCATGCTAGAAATCCACTTAATCCAAGCCTTACAAAACCCAAACTTTGCTAGCACAGCCACCAGGAAAGACCTATCAACTCTATCGTAGGCTTTCCGAATATCTAGTTTTAGAATCATTCTTCTCTGTCTACTCTTCATGTCCATTTGGATTGCCTCATGGGCCACAATAACCCCATCCACAATGTTCCTTCCTGGGGTAAAACTGCTCCGTTCACAAGAGATCAACTTATCTAAAATTAACTTGAGCCTATTAGCAACAACTTTTGTAATGATTTTGTAGATGGTGTTGCACAACGAAATAGGATGAAACTCCTCCATCCCCTCTGGCTTGGCTTTCTTGGGAATAAGCACCACCAGAGTACAATTGAATTCCTTCAAAACAAAACTCCTTGACCTTAACTCTTCAACCACATCTACCAATTCCCCACCAAGCACATCCCAAAAGAATTGGAAAAAGAACGCCTGAAACCCATCTAGGCCTGGTGCTTTCTCCCCACCTAACCCAAAAACAACAGATTTAACTTCCTTCATCAAGATTGGTTCCTCAAGCATATTATTATCATCCTTAGACTCTAAGGGAGGAATTAACTCCAAAAGCTCGGCCTGCAAGCCCTTATGACTAGCCCCGTTCCTCCTCCAAA
The DNA here is from genome assembly GCF_030272615.1 of Cryptomeria japonica. Classification (NCBI taxonomy): domain Eukaryota; kingdom Viridiplantae; phylum Streptophyta; class Pinopsida; order Cupressales; family Cupressaceae; genus Cryptomeria; species Cryptomeria japonica. Next base: position 438,590,836 of record NC_081406.1, read on the forward strand.
GATTTTCAAAGAAGTCAACAGCCTCCTTACTGATGCAGTCTGAGTCCTCAGTGATCATTCCATCCACAAGTCATAGGGAGAGGATTCTATTGAGGCTTCTCCTTTCTTTCACCGAACTATGAAAGAATTTTGTGTTTCTATCACTGGATTTAAGCCAGTTCTCTCGCGATTTCTGTTTCTAGTAAATCTCCTCCCTCTGCAATACTTCTCCATATTTACTAAGTAGATATTTCTCAGTGAAATAATCCACTTCATCCATCCCTTCTGCCAAGACTTTCGCATTCAAAGCCCCCAAATTCCCTTCAATCCTTCTCTTTTCGTCGAAGATATTGCCAAACACCTCCCTGTTCCAAGATTTCAATTTCTGTTTCACAAAACTAAGCTTCTTGAAAAACCAAAAGGCCAAGAAACCTTCCACCACCGGTGCCTCCTTCCACCAACCAACTACATGATCTCTAAAACCCAGCTCCCTTAACCACATCTTTTCCACCTTCAAAGGACACCAAAGCAGAAATTCATCTTTTTGCACAACCAAAGAGACCGAGAAGTGGTCCGATCCTGAAATTGCTAAAACTTCTGCCCCAAAGACCAAGGGGGCCAAGTTCCAATCCCCTACAAGGAAGAATCTATCTAGTTTCTCCGCAATGTTTGAAAATATCCTTTGTCTGTTAGTCCAAGTAAAATTCCCACCTTTAGCAACCACTTCAAAAAGGGTGTTAGAATTCACAAAAGATTGAAAGTCCGATTGCGTCCTGCACATCCTTCCCACCCCTCCACGCTTATCTGAGAAAGAAAGAGTGGCGTTGAAATCCCCAGCAACAATAGCTAAAGTTGGCCTCACCTTCGTTAAAAGCTTTGTAATATCCTCCCATAGTCGACACTTATCCATAGCCAAAGTGGGCCCATAGACATTGATAAGAAAACAGGAAAAGTTCATGATCTTTGAGTTCACCTTTACCATTTGCCAATGTTTAGAGCATGAGACTACATCCATCTGAATAGCCAATGGATTCCAAAAAATGCCAAGCCCTCCTGAAGCCCCCTCTAATTCCACAAAAGATCCAAACCACCTCTGCCTTACACCAAAAACTCTAGCTGCATCATCTCGTCCTAACTTAGTTTCTTGAATGCAAATAACTTCCAGCTTAACCTGATCAAATCCTCTTTTGATCAGACGTCTCTTGTTAGGGGTATTGTAGCCCCTGACGTTCCATGTTAGGAACTTCATTGCTATCTAGGAGAGAACAGGTCTCTCCCGGATCTAAGTAGTCTTGTCTGGCCCTTCATGTTGCCTGCTTCCTCAAGCAACTTTTGCCTTTTTTTCCTTCCTCTCAAATTCCCTTTGGGCTTAGAGGGATTTGATTTGGTTTGTTTAATGGTCCTAACCTCTGTCTCCCCTATCTCAGCAGACAATCCCAATGAATCATCGCTCAGGCCATCTTCCTCTTCAGACTCCAACTCTGCTGAAAAGCCATTATCCATCTTGCCTGGGGACATGTGGATGTCCTTGAAGTTGATTGCTTCTCCCTCCACACTCCCTACTATGATGTCTGAATTCTCCAGAGAATTTACATTCAATCCCTTCCCAGGCCCTCCAACCCAGTCTCAGAAGTATAGTAAAACCTGTGCTGAGATGGGATCCCCCCACCTATTGCACAGTCATTAGTATAAGGCCCATGAACAACCTCCGTTGTCGCTCCTTCTAAATGGAGGTAGGCTCCCCCACAACTTCTGCTAATATCTTGTCGCACATGCTCACCATCTGGACATCCTGATTGATTCTGAGGACGATCCACAAAAAACTCACCCAAACCACCGAGCACAACCGCAGCAGCCTTATCTCCAGCCGGACCAGATACCTTGAGCAACACTTCTTGAGCAGGGCAAGAATCTACTAGTGCTTTCACCCCCCCTGGAACTTCATAACTGTGAAGAAAATCCCCGTCCATTGGAACCACTGGGTCAGAGCTCAGGTTGCCCTCTGTGTGGCCTGGAATCTGCTTAGACACCACCAACCTTGCTAACAACTGCTCCTCCAAAGCTCGGTCTGCCCTTCCTTTCCCCTTCTATCCTACCTTACATTCACAGTCCTCATGACCCCATTCTTTGTAGGATTTACACTTAACCATGATTTCTTCAACTTCAATTTCTTGCCTCCATAAACCCTTTGGCAATCTAATCTTGACGGTCTTCAGGAGCCCTGGATGTGGTTTCCACAAGACACAGATTCGGGCATACATGCATGAATTCAACTTGTCAACCGCTTCATCCGACTTGATGAATCTCCTTAGTTTATCACCAATATTCTTAAAAACTTCCTCCTTCCAGTATTCATGTGGGAGATTATAAAGTCTAATCCAAACAGGAATCTCCTCTACGGTGGCTTGTCGAGGGTCAAAATTAGGGGTCCAATCGTTAATGTAAAACCCTACTCCTGACATCAAAAAAGGCCCAGAGTCCATCAAAGCAATCTTCTCCTCAGTTTTCCCAGCTATGATAAGGAAAAACCCATTTGTTAGAGTTTTGATCTCAAAGTGACTCCCCCATTCTTCATTGACCCAGTTCCTTACCCTAGGAAAGGCTAACCAATCACCTCCCCACTTCATGAAGAAAGCTTTGTCTCGCAAGACTTGTACCGATTCCTTCCAAGCCTCTGAGTCAATGCAGATGCTAACTGATCTCTTATTAGACGTTACCGGTCTCCCACCAGTGGTAAGGTCTTGTGGAGGTACCAGAAATTTCTTCCTCAATCTTTCCTCTGACTGTTGCTTGCTCCATTTTGGGAAGTTCAGATATCAGGAGTGCCCCCATATGGTTTTGTCTTTCTCAAAAGGGGATCTGGTTTTCCTGCAACTTAACCCCTCCCTTCTCCTTTGACCTGTGTCCTACCACTACCACTGGTTTGAGCGCGGTGGGTACCAAGGCCACTAGTTTTCCCTCCATCTGGGGCCATTTTCCCATCCTCGCATCCAGAAATCGCCTCCGCTTGTAAACCCTAGCTTCCTCCTGCTCTCCGCCATTCCTGTGTCTTATTATTATCTTGGTTATAATTTTAAAACATTTAATAAATTTAGAATATAATTTCACCTAATATTCATATTTGTTCATTCATTTAGTTCAATAACAATTATATGTGTTTATAATTTTTTTTTAATAGATTAATAACTGCAGAGGGGCAACACCCTTGTATTAATCAAAACTTGAAAAATACAAAAATGGTTAGAAAGAGTCGTAGGGGGGAAGAACCAGTAAGAAAACCCCCTACCATTGCTCCAACATAAAATACAAAAAAGCTAGCCACGCTGGTCGAGATGTTAAAAAGATAGGAGCAGACAACCAGAGGAGAAAAATGTCGGTTGAACCAAAGGCCTATAATCAACTAAACAACGAATGAAAATGAACATGGAAATCAGGATTCTTCTGCACTTGAGTCTGGGTCCTCGGTATCGGGAGCAGGAGCCGCAGCTGCATCCAAAATTACCGGGCAATCATTCCCGCAAGCTGCATGGGCCAATGATTCTGCTTTCTCCCAGGGGTGATGGTTATCATCTGGAATCCACTCTTCTCCATGGCCAATCCCCCAAGGGTTGCCTTCAACTATGACACCGTTGGTCATAATACCAATGTCTTCTCTACCCAAAAGCCCTTCCTCCTGGATATAGGTGCTTCTCCGGGCAGCCGTGAAGTCGGGCAGTATACCGGTAATCTTGCAAAGGAACTCAATAATTCTGGTAATAATAGGCCAGGAGGCTTCCAAGGCATTGAAGTCAAGAGAGGTTACAATCACCGTTTTCCGCACCTCCGCACCATCTCCCAAACTCATATAATAATTTTAGGGAAAAGGCAATCTGAGATTGCCATCAACATTATCCAATACTGCGTCAATTTCCCCAACAAAGCGATGCTCAAACACCATTTGGGTGAGAAGCTTCGCCCTTTGCTTGCTAGTCCCCATATAGAGCAGCATGGCTAGGAAGAAAGTTGGGATATCTGCATTAGCTCTATATCCGTGGTATGCATTAAGGAATTCCTCCCCCAAAATTCTTTTAACATAGTGCAGAATCAAAGGGTGACTCGAGGAGAGGACCGATTGTAGGTGCTTATAAGAGATTTTGCCTAAGAATGCCATCTGACGGCATGTTGCCTCCAACAGAATTGGTGTTTCCATTGTAAGCAATAGAGAAAGAATGGGAAGAGTTTGATATGTTAAAAATAAGCAGGTCATCCTGTATTTATCTCGCTAGCTCATAAAGGTTGAGGAGCTCGAGGGCTTAGTTAAGCGAGCCAAATTACTTCACACAAACAAGGTACATCTTAAGCATGCCACCTTAATTGCAATTGATTGCCTCTTTGATGTCAGTCATCATTCGACTTTATCATATCTAAAAGTAATGATGAAAATTAAATATCTTCTGACAACTTCTAAACTGGAGCTTGAGTTAATGATCCCAATAAGATCATAATACTAAAACCATAAAGAATACTGGTAGGGGATAATCAAGAGGCCGGTTAGAATACATCTCCCAGAAAGAACTACCAACCGGTAGGGGCATACCATTGGGGGCACATACATCCCTTCTTAGAACAAGATCTGTTGTAGCACTTCCTCCATAATAATCACCATAATCAAAATGTAGATGTGCCTCAATCCGAACTGGGAGTTTGAAGAGAGAACCGATTGTAGCCGCTTATCATAAATTTGCTAGACTATCATTCTGGCAACATCAACAACGACACTGGAGAAACCCTGAAGAGATCCTAAACCGGAGTATAAAAATTATCGATTGGGGGAAAAGTACAAGAGGCCTATGTAAACAACGACAACGCCAACCGGTAAAGACTGAGTAGCCGGGATGGATACCCCTACTGGTAGGAGCCAGAAAAACTACCATCAAAGGGAGACTCGATCCCAGTAAGAGTACATCCCCCGGTATGTACTCCCGACCAGTAGAGACCAAATCTTTGGGGAACCAAAGCGGTTCATTCCTCTGTCAAGATTTACCTATGCATGAACCATATGCCCAGATCAAGACCACTGTCAGCAATTGCCATCTTAGATAGTCTATCTGCTTCCAAATTGCCTTCTCTATAGATATGGCTAATCCAAAAATCTTCAAAGGTCTCAAGAAAACCCACCATAGATCGAAGCCATAGGTTGAGACACCAACTAGGGGTATGGTTACTACGAACAACATTGATAACATTTAATGAATCACCCTCCAAATGGATTCTTTTTATCCCCAACTCAGCGCCCAATTGCAAACCTCTCAATGCCGCTCGTAATTCAACCTCATTGTTAGTGGCCAGACCGATGTCTTCAGAAATTTCCTTAATGTAGATGCTTTCAAAATCTCTAATACAACATCCAATTCCACTACGCCCCAGATTCCCTACAGAGGCACCATTGAAGTTAATCTTATGCCACCCTAGATCTGGGGCCTCCCATTTAACATTCAATCTTGGATTAACCGGTATCTCAGGATTACCATTTCCAAAAAGTGAGGGGATGAGCAAATTTGGGAACGCAAGCTTTAACTTCCAATCCCAGTCAATGTATAGATTCTTTTTCAGCGATTTGGACTTGGCCGCTTCGTTCAGGAGCTCAACTAGGTGGTTCTCAATTTTCCCACAGAGGGCTAACTGACCCATCTCTTTATCCTGAAAAATTATTCGATTCCTTTCTTTCCAAATTTCCCAAATCATTAGTGAGGGAAGAATAACAAATAAGTCCCCAAATAACGCCTTGCATTTTGATTTGGGCCATAGTAGAAACCAATCATCCAAACCTTTCGGAAAAGGGCATACTAGATTTAACTTACCCATAAAATGCCACCAATAGTTCCTAGAGAAGTTGCAGTGTAGCAAAAGGTGATCAATTATTTCTTCTTGATTCCAACATAATACACATCTACTAGGCCCATTAATACCCAATTTAAGGAGTCTTTCATTGGTTAATATTTTCCTTTGAAAAGCCATCCAAGCAAAGGAACTTGCATTAAGAAGTAGATGTTTGTGCCAGAACACCCTAACCGGCCAATCCTTCTTATCTATTGCAGCTTCTTTCAATTTATAGCCAAAATATACCTTATACTTACCATCAGAAGAGCCACACCATCTAATGATGTCCTCGTCCGAGGATGGATGAATAATTCAATTCTTCATAATATCGGCAAGAAGGTCTTTCTGTTTTTGGGCTAAAACCAAGGGGTCTAGAGAGTTCCACACCCATTTGTCCATACCATTATCCTTAATTAAATGACCATAATCACAAACCTTGTGACCCCAAAGCCGACATGTTTCTCTCATTATAGGTTGAAGGAAGAGGTTATGACACAAGGCTTTATCGCCACTCCAAGAATCCAACTAGAAGGATGCATTCCTCCCATTTTTGACATCCCAAGTGACCTGATCACTAATGATTTCTCTGCATTCCAGGATAAAATTCCAAATGGCCGAGCCCCTGGGAGGGTTGGAGACTGTGAGAATCCTTTTAGGCTCAAGTGAGTCTAGATATTTGTGTTTAAGGATTCTTGCCCACTTCTGATTACTACCTCTACAAATTTACCACACCAATTTTGCACCCATAGCCAAATTCATAATAGAAATTTGTCGAATGCCAACACCTCCAGCATTTTTTGGTTGGCTTATTTTTCCCCAGGCAATAAGTGGAAACTTCCCTTTGTCATTTGATCCATTCCAAAGGAAATTTCTCATTATAGTAATTAACTCATCTTCTATGGCAACCGGTAGCTTCATGCAAGCCATGGAAAAAACCAGTATGGCAGAGAGGACTGATTTTATCATAGTAAGCTTGTCGACAGATGATAACCACTTCCCTTTCCAATTTTCAAGCCTAGCTTTACATTTCTCAATAAGATGTGTCCAATAGCAAGTCTTACTGCGACCACTAAAAAGAGGAGTCCCAAGGAATTTACCTGAAAAGTTTGCCACTCTTAAATTGAGGATTCTTGATAGGACAACTTGCATATTCCACATTGTGTTGATAATGAAAACTTCTGACTTGTTCCAATTGATTTTTTAACTTGAAGCCTTGCAATAGTCATTTAGGCATGTATTTATTATCCTTGCCTCTCTTCTGCTAGAGGCTCCAAAAAGAATAGTATCATCAGCAAATTGCAAGTGGGTTGAATGTTCAACTCCTATAGCCACATTGACACCCAGCCAACGACCATCATGATGAAGAGATTTAATCATCTGACCTAAAGCTTCAACCATATTTATAAACAAAAATGGCGACATAGGATCCCCTTGGCGAATACCTTTTGTTGAAGGGAAGAAACCATGAGATGAACCGTTAACCAAAACTGAGAATTTGGGGGTTGATAGACAATTCTTGACCCTAGTGATCCATTCATTACAGAAGTCAAATTTCCTCAATACTTCTACAAGAAATTCCCTGTCCACCATATGATAGGCTTTCATGATATCTAGCTTTAATATCATACAAGAAGCTTTAGTTTTCCTATCGTTGTGGAGGGTTTCATGAGTAGAGATGATGCCTTCAACAATAGAGCAACCAGGGGCAAAGCCACTCTGTTCATCTGAAATAATATATTTTAGAAGAGGTTTCAGCCTGTTAGCAATGATCTTTGTTACTATTTTGTAAACTGAGTTGCATAAAGAAATTGGTCTAAAATCACCCATTTGCTGAGGGTTCTTCTTTTTTGGTACTAAAGCTAGAAAGGTATGATTGATGGCTCCCAACATAGTCATTTTTTTTTCCTAGATTCTTCTACCGCTAGGTGCAAATCTTGGGCAATACTGTCCTAGAAATGTTGAAAGAAGGCCGCAGGAAAACCATTAGGGCCTGGAGTCTTATCAAGATTCAACTGGAAGGTAACTCTCCCAACTTCTTCTAAGTCAATAGGTTTGAAGAGCTCTATTGTGACTTTCAGTAATTAAAGGAGGGATTGCGTCTAGAATTATGTTTCTTGCTTCCTGAACATTCTGACAATTGCCATTCATTAGAGATTCAAAATGTCTTACTGCTTCCCAGGAAATATCCTCATAATCACTGGCAATACTACCATCTGGTTTTACCACCTCTGATATTCTGGACCTGCTTCGGTTGGCAATAACCGATCTGTGGAAGAACTTGGTATTTCTATCACCATCCTTGAGCCAAAGTTCCCTGGATTTCTATCTCCGGTGAATTTCTTCACTCCAAAGAATTTCATTTAGTTCAAACTTGAGAGAGCTTTCCCTTTGGAATAGTACTTCATTCATGCCTGACTTAAAGACATAATTGGAAAGATCCTCCAGTTCTGTCGTAACCCTGAGTTTCTCCATATGGATATTTTGGAACTAACTCAAATTCCATTCTTTGATTTTGTTCTTAATATACTTGAGTTTCTTATTTATCTTGAACAACCTCGAGTTGTTTCCGAGAACCGGCTCATTCCACCATGCTGCCATCAAATCATATAGCTCTGGCACTCTAAACCACATTGACTCAAATCAGAAAGGATGGCCACCCTTAGAATGTCCTAGAGACACATTTAGGCAAATAGGGAAATGATTTGATCCTATACGGGGTATAATAGATGATTCAAGAATAAGATTTTGTGCTAGCTAATCACCAACCACCAGAAACTGGTCAAGACATTATGCAATTTCAATGAAACTGGTACACCTATTTGTCCATGTAAAGGTACCATTCTTCGGGGCAACATCCAATAACTGATTCTTATCAACAAAATCCTGGAAATCTTTCTGAGCCATACCAATCCTCTGAATACCACCCTTCTTTTCATTACTTGCCAAGATAGCATTGAAGTCGCCTGCAAACACACAATTGCCCATAGTGATAGTTTGGAATCTGTTTAACAGGAGTGTCCAAAACTCATGTTTGTCATTAGCAGTAGAAGGTTCGTAGACATTAAAGAGATTGAAACTCTCATTTTTGCATAAACTAGTGACCAGACAATGCTGCCAATATTTATCTTTGCCAAGGAGAGTGACATGAACATTCAAAGGATTTTGGATTATTCCCATGCCACCAGAGGCTCCCTTAGATTGCCTCAATAGACCTTTCCATTATTTCCATACTTTCATTTTTTTTTCAATCTCAGACTGACTCCATTTAGTCTCCTATAATACCCAAATATCCCCCTTAGTCTCATCAATCTGGCGCTTAATTAAATGCCACTTGTCAGGGGCATTAAGGCCCCTGGCATTCTAGGATAGTAATTTCATGGAGCCTGGGGAAGGGGGTTCCCCTTCCCTAAGTTAAGTTTGGATTGCCCATTAGCTGCACCTGCGATTATCAACATTGTTTTCCTTGATTTGCGCCCCCTTTTACCCTTTGGATGGAAATTTGGTACATTAATTTGCGACTTAAGACTTCCCAAACCCTTTTGCAGTATTATCCACAATAAGGTTGGCAACCGATTCCACATCTTCTTCCCATTCCGAGGCAGAGGAAATAATTTCTCCTTCTTCCAAGCCAATGGTGAAGCCTTTCTTGCCTGGATCATCAAAGGAGGTTGGACTAACTGGTAGAGGGGGAATAATCTCATCCTCCATCACACTAAAATCACTGGCCTTATTGGGTACTGAGGAAAGAGTAGCTGCAAACTCTGTTATAATATCCTTTTGAAGGGATTTAGCATCTTCCAAAAGATTTAGTAGACCTTGAGCACTTTCACTATTGGCAGTATGGGCATGTTGGTTGCTAGACAACAAGAGGAGAATAAACAACAAGATTATTCTTTTCCAACTCCTTCATACTGGCTGTCGAGGATTGCTCAACATCATTTGCTTCCCATTTTTCTGTATTTTCCTTGACTAACTTCATGCCAATCGGCTTAGTTTGCACACAAGCATAACTTTTAAGGATAGAGGCCGATACTTCACATTCAAGACCTATGTTTTCCCTTGAGAAGCATTTGGGGCAAAGGTGCAACTGATCTTCCTTGTCAATCCTTTGAATCCATACCCCTCCGGCCCCAATAATTTTGACTTCTTTTGGGATTTTGGAGATCTGGCCGGTATTAATGCATATCCTGATAAAGCTACCCCACACCCTATCCTCCAGAATATCGTCCATAGAAACAAAAGTGCCAAGCTCTTTGTAGATATCTTTTATGATCTCAATGTGCCAGTAGTCTGATGGGCAGTTATATAACCTTAACTAGACTGTGTTTTTCGACAAGGTATGGAACTGGGGATTAAAATTTGGTTTCCAATCAATGATATGTACCCCAATCCCGTCCAAAGTATAATGACCTCTATTTTTAGCATTAAACATGTCCTTATTTTTCATAAACTCAATCAGATAATAATCATTCAGAAGGACATTAAAGTTAATGTTCTCCCCCCATTGCGATCTACACCATTTCTCAAAATTTCCCCTTAACCATTTGCCACCACCCCATTTGGTAAAGAAACATAAATCTTGAAGATTTGATCTAGCCAAATTGATCTTATTATCATCCAAAATAATAGTGGGTCTTGAAGTTTTCCTTACCGGTTTGTGGATGGCTGGATGAGTTGATGGTTTGTATCTTCGCTAGGGTTCATTTTTCCCAACTCAATCTAGATTAGATTGCTGGTTTCCGGCCGGGGCAGTGGACCGCTAGGCCTCAACACGATCAATGTGTGAGGTTCTGTCTTGCCTAAACTGCCCATTCCAAAATTTATTAGTCGTTACCTAGAGGCGGTCTAAAACCTTGCCTATGACAATTAGGGATGTTAAATTTTTTAGTCTCCGATACAAAAGAATTAGGTTTTAAATTTGACTTCCAATTGTGCGCCAAATCAGAAGCAGGAAGCTTTGTATTTTGAAACCAACCATCTTTGCTCCATGAGAAGCCATTTGTCTTCCATGCCTACGAGTTTATTGGCCTGAGATTACTATTTGTGTAGGGGTGACTAGCATCTGATTTCCCCTGTGGGTCAGGATCCCTACTACCTCTCATCACAGGATTAGGTGCATCCATCTTCCATGGTCGACCTGGGGTTTGATCTTTCCATGCAGTTGATTTGAGAGCTGGTTGCTTGCCGATCGTCAGGTTCCGTATTGCTTTGATTGGAAAAGCTTCGTTCACTTCATTGCTCCAAGACTTGATCTTCCCCTGACCCTTGCCATGAATCGGAGCCCCAGCAAGCTGTTCGTCAGTTTGAAGCCCGCTGCTGCCTCTGCCTCTGTCGAATTCGCCACCTTCGCTCACCATCCTGCCCTATTCAGTTCGACCATATGTGTTTATAAATTGAATATATACATTTTGATGCATTTTAAATTATGTTACACTAAAATTTATAATTATTCTATCAATGAGATAATGAAAATTAAATTGTATTTTTAATTTTAAATTTTAAAGTTAAAATTAGTTATGAAATTTAAAACCCTAAATCAAACAATCTTAATTAAAAACAAAAACCATAGGACCTATTCTAAACCCCGGGACTCTTGAATCATAAACTATAGACTATAAATTTAAAGTTTAGGGATTCTAACTTATAGTTAATTTTAATTTATTTTATGATACAATTAAAACTCCAAAGATATATATTGATCTCTATTAACTCATATCAATGAATATCGATCACTAGGTAGATTAATATTTTTAGGGTTAGTTTACACTAGTAACCATGTTTAAGGTTTAGGGTTAGTTTACACCACTAGATCTGTTTAGGATTTAGGGTTAGTATACACCTCTCAACCATGTTTAGTGTTTATAATTACTCATCTTAAAGATTTTGGTGAATTTGGATTACAATTCTTTAACTGTATTACAATTCTTTTAATTGTGTTCTGGATTATATTGTAAAATTAAATTTGAAAAAGGGAAAAAATAGGGTTAGGATAAGTCATTTAAGTTTCATATCCCTTATATGTTTGACACAATAAAAAAAATGTTTTCTTTATAAGTCAAGAATTGTATTAAATTTTGTTATATCATGAAGTTCATTTTTTCTTATAGATAAAGATATTTAGTATTTAGAATAAATTGTTAATTGTTATTTACATGTAATCATATGATCAAAAATTAGATTATCAAATAAATAAAGGAAATGATTAAATAACATTAAATGTAGTATATGAATATGAAGAATACAAATTGTTAACTAATCCAATATATTAACATTTATGCTGATAGTAATAAATGCTATTTTTTTTTGAATTATAAATATGGTTGAGTTTAAATTTATTTAGCACTATGAGTAATACAAAATGTTTGTACAATGTAAGATATTAATGACTATGTTTGTGGAGTTGGGTACATTAAACATATTTTTCTCTTTTTGGTTTCAATGTTGTCCCTTTGGAAATAGGGTTGCATGATATATGCATTGAAGATAGTATTTCATGATATTTCCATTGATGGAAGGTACATTATGCAAGAATACATCATTTAAAATGTTAAAAAATATGATTGATATCGCAAATAGTACCCTTTAGATGATCTAATTTCCAAATTTAATCCCTTCAAATTTATTATATTTGAAAGATAGGATAAAATTAAAAGTAAAAATATTAATTAGTGCAATAATTTTTTGAAAGTAAAATAAAATAACCTTTAATTTATTAAATATTTATGTATCTTATTTGTCTACTAAAATTATAATTTTTAACAAATTTTAATAAAATAAAGCTCTAATTTTAACTTTAAAAGCATTAAAGATCTTATTCAAAGCAAGGGAGTTGGCCAAACCTTCAAGAAGTTTAAATATTTTGAAAAATACAAGTCGAATAACAACTTCTATCTTGTCATTATGCATACATTATGTTTGCTATCAGCCTTAAGATTTTGCAAAGCTGAAATAATTTTATTTTGTATGAATTGCACTTTTAGTGTAGCCAATGAAAACAAAAATCAACAATTCCATCTAAATTTATTGATATATTATGACTGTTATTGATACTATTTATTGTTTACATAAATTTATAAAATTAATAGCTTTACTAAAACCCTCATTTTTTGTTTTTGTTTGTATGTACTAGTTTTTACAAGATTGGAATACATATTCAATTACTATTACAAATCTACACTACTGGCACTACATGACACTTGTTCTTATAAAACCTAAAAAAAAGACTCCAAATATCATTGAATGATATTTATTATTAAAATTAATTATAAACATCAACATAAATCTTTACATAATTAATACTGAAAAATGCACAAAGAACATCCTTTTGTGCCTGAAACACTATAAAAGTGCTTTCCAAATCCTACATAAGAATAAGAAACAATTGTGATATAGATAACTACACATTACAATAAAGAGAACAATGATACAAAACAAAACAATCAAATGACGCTACAAAGAGAATTAATTTATTTTTTTATTTTCAAAAATCTAAAATAAGATTTTAAAAATCTCATCAATATTATAGAAAATCAATTTGAAAATATTTAAAATACTACATTTTAAACTTTAACCATTTAAAATTATACCTTAGAATTAATTAATAAGCACAAAAATCAATCAGCAAATAAGAAATTGAGAATGCAATTAGGTACAAATAAAAAAAACCAAAAATTGAAAGGAGAGAAGATGGTGGCCACTCACTCGCGGCGACAGAAGGGAGACGGACACATCGCATGTCATAATCTACGTGCTCGGTGGAAAAACAGAGACAATTTTGCATGAAATTGCTAGTCTGAAGACTAGCAGTCAGTGCCGTCTGTGACTAGGATCCCACCCCACACCTGTCGCTGCACGCCACCCCACAGTCGGCATAGTTGGCCGGTCCATGAGAAAAGAGAAAGACCCACACAGGCACACAGAAGATTGAAACAATCATACTGGAAGAAGAAGAAGAAAGAGGAGGAGAAGATGGAAACGGAGATTATGAGGGGATCAATCCTGGTGGGGCAGGGGCTGCCCATACATGGCCAGATCTCTGTGTTGGCTAACATCTTCGTTCTCATTATAACCGTGGTGTCTGTGGCAGCCAAGGCGTCCAGAGGGTGTCGAAAAGGGAAGAGGCTTCAAAATGGAGGGGATGCAGGGTCCGGGCGTTATGAAAACAAAATTGTAGCAGGGGTGGTGTACAGAGTGGCGGTGGCGTGCTGTATATACATTGTGGGTTGCGAAATCGCAGTGTTGGCATGGGAGGCTTGGGCGAAATCAGAATGGTGGATGTTGTTGTCGCAGGCATTGCAGGTGGTAGTGTGGGTGGTGGCCAGCAGCGCGACATGGAGACTCAAGAGGTTGGGGCGCTCTTCATTGCCCTTGTTCCTCAGAGCGTGGTGGCCGCTCTCCTTGGCTCTCTGCCTCTGTACCCTCATAAGATACAAGACCACCTTGCCCACCACATATGTTCTTCTCAAAGCCCTTTGTTCCCCCGCCCTCGCTTTTCTTTGCTTCGTGGCCGCTCGCGGGAACCTGGGAATACAGAAGATTGTGAATTCAGATCTCCAGGAGCCCCTTCTGGAGGAAAGTAGCGATTTGAATGTGACGCCCTATTGCGGGGCTGGGGTGGTGAGCACGGTGACTCTGTCTTGGCTTAATCCGATCCTGAAGGTGGGCTACAGGCGGGCGCTGGAACTTAAGGACGTGCCTGCTCTGTCCCCAAAAGACAGAGCAGAGAATGCATACAAGGTCTTAACGGAGAATTGGGCCAAACTCAAGGCGGCCAAGCCCGAGGAGCATCCGTCGCTAGCAAAGGCGATTGCCATGTCATTCTGGAGGGAGGCCCTGCGGAATGGCGTGTTCGCGGGGGTGAATACGATGGTGTCCTACGTGGGACCCTTCTTGATAAGCTATTTCGTGGACTACCTGGGTGGAAAGGAAGTGTTCCCGCACGAAGGTTACATTTTGGCCTCTGTCTTCTTTGGGGCCAAAGTGGTGGAGATCGTGACGACGAGGCAATGGTACCTGGGTGTGGACATTTTGGGAATGCACGTACGCGCGGCTCTGACTGGGCAGGTGTTCGAAAAGGGTATGCGGCTGTCGAGCGTGGCAAGGCAGAGGCACAGCAGCGGCGAAATCATCAATTACATGGCCGTAGATGTGCAGCGAATCGGCGATTACTCGTGGTACCTGCACGACATCTGGGTGCTGCCTCTTCAAATCATCCTCGCTCTGGCAATTCTCTTCAAGAATGTGGGCCTCGCCTCCCTTGCCACCCTCGTCGCTACTGTCATCTCCATTCTCATCAATACTCCGCTTGCCAAACTGCAAGAAGAGTACCAGGACAATCTCATGGCTGCCAAGGATGATCGAATGAGGAGCACGTCCGAGTGCCTCAGGAATATGCGCATAATGAAATTGCAGGCGTGGGAGGAGCGCTACAGATTGAAACTGGAGGACCTGCGCCAGACAGAGTTCGTGTCGCTGAGGAAGGCGCTCTATGCACAGGCGTGTGTAACCTTCATTTTCTGGGGCTCCCCCATTTTTGTGTCCGTGGTGACTTTTGGGACCTCTATATTGTTGGGTGGACAACTGACTGCAGGAGGGGTGCTATCCGCATTGGCCACTTTCAGAATTCTTCAGGAGCCTCTAAGGAATTTTCCCGACTTGTTGTCCATGATTGCTCAGACTAAAGTGTCCCTAGATCGCATTTCAAGATTTTTAGAAGAGGAGGAACTGCCTCATGATGCGACGATATCTATCCCCAGCAATTCATCGGAGCTTGCTGTCGAAATTAAGGATGGAGATTTCAGTTGGGATCCCATTTCAGACAAGCTAACCTTGTCCGGGATTAATTTGCAAGTGAAGAAGGGTATGCGGGTGGCAGTTTGTGGCGTGGTTGGAGCTGGAAAGTCAAGCTTTCTGTCCTGTATATTGGGAGAAATTCCTAAAGTGTCAGGTCAAGTAGGTTCTCTTGCAACTTTAATTCTCTTCTTAATCAAATCCTGCATTTGATTGACGGTTTGCCATATCAACTTCAATCTCAATTTGGGTTTCAATTTCAGTCCTCTGTCTTTACCGTACAGCAAGTCTATCAGTTGGATAACTTGTTGGAAAAATCGGTTTGGTCTATTAGTCTCAGGAAGCGTACCCACAAGTATGGGTTCCACTATATCGTTGTCTTATCAGATAGGCCCTGCTAATCAATTATGTTGCTGTGGAACTACAGGTAAAGATTAGTGGAAGTACAGCATATGTGTCACAGTCTGCATGGATCCAGACTGGTAACATTGAGGAAAACATTCTTTTTGGTGACGAAATGGATAAAGCGAAGTACAAGAATGTTCTTCAAGCTTGTGCTTTGAAGAAAGACTTGGGGCTGTTTTCACATGGTGATCAAACAATCATTGGCGAGAGAGGGATCAATCTAAGTGGTGGACAAAAGCAAAGAGTACAGCTTGCTCGGGCACTTTATCAGGATGCTGACATATATCTTCTTGACGATCCTTTTAGTGCAGTTGATGCCCAAACAGGCACAGAGCTATTCAAGGTATGTTCAGAGTGTGTTTCTTACTGTTTGGTTAATTTATTGTTTCTTTAATTCTTTCATTAGAAGCAATCGCGGTGGTTTACAGGGATTTTCAGCAAACGATAGATATTGAATTTGAAAGAGCTCGCGACGTAAGTGTCAAGGGGCCATCCAAAGACTTTGTTCTAATATTGTGTACTTCTTGTGCAGGAGTACATATTGGGGGCTTTAGCGACAAAGACTCTGGTATTCATTACGCATCAAGTAGAATTTTTGCCCACAGCTGATCTTATACTGGTATTCGAACTTATTCTTACATATTACAGACAAAATTTAACTTGCTTTACTTGTTCTTTGGGGTACTTATAATATGACGCTTCCTTAAAATTGTATGCTTCTTTCGAAGGTTAGTTTCTTGCCGTCGTTCTTTATAGAAGCTTTACTACTTAGCCTCGGTTGTTTAATAACTGCTTCTATGTTACAAAACATGTTCTTTAGTCCTCTTTCCAGCATATTAAGTGGAACTCCTTATAGACAATATTGCGTGTATATTCTTGTTGCGACTCGAAGCCTCATCTGCTTGCTGATTGATCAGGCTAGTTTGCTATGAATCATACTGCCTGCTGTTCCTAGAGTTTCACCTTGTCTGATGAATCTCTTATATTAAATTTAATCTGCCTTAACCAAAACTAAAAGCGTCGATTCCAATTTTCGAGTAACAATCTCGTACTGACAGTTTAAAAACGCTTCGAATTAGGCTTGATATGGATGAAGGCAGGTAACAAGGTTTGTTGAAAGTGTTTAACTATGTTGATTTTGGTTTCATGTTTGAGTTGTTTTGAGTTGTTTTTGTATTCTTTTGTGCTTTGCTCGGTTCAGAGTCGGTACCAATATGTTTCTGTCGAAATGTTACTTGATGGTTTATCAGGTGCTACGCGATGGCAGAATAATACAAGCTGGCAAATATGAAGATCTTCTGCAAGCTGGTACTGATTTCAACACGCTGGTATCGGCGCATCATGACGCCATAGAAGCTATGGATGTTGCTGAGTACCTGATTGATGAACCAGATGAAGAAAAGGAGTCTGTTGGGGTTATTAAGGAAGAAGATCCAAAACCTTGTGAAATCAGCAATCTGCCGACACAGAAAGCAGATAAGGAATCATCTTCTGATAAGCAACGAAAGAAGGAGAAGAAGGCCAAGCGAATGAAAAAGAAACAGCTCATCCAGGAGGAAGAACGTGAGAGGGGAAATGTCAGCTTCCGTGTGTATTGGTCTTATTTGACTGCAGCCTATAGGGGTGCTTTAGTCCCACTCATCATACTTGCACAGACATTATTTCAGGTCTTGCAAATAGGAAGCAACTGGTGGATGGCATGGGCAAATCCACAAACAGATAGAGAAGAGCCCCGAACGAGTAGCTTCACTCTCATTCTGGTTTACATGGGCCTGGCATTTGGAAGCACAGTATTTGTATTCATAAGGGCTCTACTTGTGGCAACCTTTGGTCTGAAGGCATCACAGAAGCTGTTTGCTAATATGCTAAGAAGTATTTTCCGTGCTCCGATGTCTTTCTTTGATTCAACACCAACTGGCCGTATCCTCAGCCGTGTAAGTATTTTCTATGATTGCATAACTTTTTCTTTTAAAGAATGAGGTTGTGGATGAGGGTGATTTGTTATTTTTGTAAAATTTAGCAGTGACATCAACGTGATTTGCCATTCAAACAAAGCATCCTCTGATGTATTTTGTAATTCGTGTTTTGATCAGGTTTCTATTGATCAAAGTGTTGTAGATCTAGATATTCCCTTCAGACTGGGTGGATTTGCTTCTACTACCATTCAACTGCTTGGCATAATTGCTGTTATGTCAAAGGTCACATGGCAAATTCTAGTATTGTTTGTACCGATGTCACTGGCTTGTTTATGGATGCAGGTATGCAAATTATCTATGATGTTATTAGGTGCTGCAGAATCATTTCTATCTACTTAATTATAGCATGGCATTGATTTTTAAAGCAGGACTTTCTTAGATCAGTGCGTCATTTATAGTGTCCTTTATGCAAAATTAAAATTTAATACTTTTATTTTGTCTGAAGTGCTTTCTGTGGTCAATTTTCAATTAAATTCATACACGAGTAGCAAAAACACTTTCCAGTGTTCCAAGTACCTTGATTTTTCAATGCTTGGAGTATATTTAGTCATAAGGTGATTCATGGCTTATCTTCTTCCTCCAGTTCATATTATACTACCAATTGAAGTGTTCCAATATAACAACAGTCATTTGTTGGGAGAAGGGGAGCTTGGATGTATAATGTAGTTAAAATACAGTATCTTCGCATCTTATCATTTGCTTAAGTATTTTAGGTGTAAGCTATGGTAATGCACCTCCTAAAAGTGATATGTGCGGGACACCTCAAAGTCAGACACTCCGTAATGGCATAAAAGTTGGAATAGGTAAGCAATGCCATGGTGTGTGGAAGAATAAGTATATAACATAATCAAAACCGACCTCAAGATGCTGGACAATACTACAAAAATTGTTGCAAGTCACTGTAAGTTGAAACAGGCTAATCTGTCCCCTATTAAAGCTGTCCTCTCTCCACCAAAATGCTCTTACAGACATACCCAGAACTTCCGATCTGCTGAAAACAGTCTGGACTTTGAAGTTACAAAAAATATGCCTAGACTTGCTGACCCACCTCAAATAGCTGCATGAGGTTGAAATAATGACGTGACTGGGTGTTAGGAACACCAAATGCTAGTCCTAGGCAGCGACCTCCTCGCCTTACTCTTGGGTACTGCGACCAGCAATCAATGAAGCTAGGGCTGCTAAATGGCAGCTGAAATTTAGTGTTTAAACCCTTAAATATATGCAGCAGCTGCTCCAACAGAAATTCATGCCTTTTTTTCAGTCCAGCCAGCAAAGAGAATAGGGATGATAAACAAACCAATAAAATATGCTTTAAACCACTTCACAACTCCACAATGCCTCTACTCACCTGGTACGACCAAGATTTTAGCATGATATGATATGTAAACAAAATCAGAAATCTTATCAATAATTTCAGCCTTAAATTCCTCTTATTGTCCCGTTATGATTTGCAAGCTAATGATTTTCATTTATTTTGATTAACTTTCATCTTCAATCTGCAGCTGTATTGGAAATCAAATAAAGCAAACCTGGAAATGATAATCACTTTTTCATTACAGATTTCCACAAATCCCAATCCCATAACATTCAGCACATTGACAACCTTTGTATGAAACTGCACAAACGGATGTTAAGGGTTTTTGTGCCCAAAGCCAATTATCTTCAGCATACAGTAGACTTTTGGTTGAAATCACTCTTAATGGCTAGGAAGGTTTCCGTCTCTGAAATCTTTCTTACCTTAGTTTAGTCTTTCTTATCTTAGTTTTTTCGTCCTAGGCATAGAAGATGAACATAGTTCAATGTTTCAAGAAAAGAAAATTTGATAATGAACAATTGATGCTCAACCTCTCACCCATACCCTCCTTAAATAGCTTTTTCAAAGCCTCCTTAAATAGCTTTTTCAAAGGTATTTTATTTTAATTTCTTTTATTTCACTTTTTCCCTCCAAGTGAATTTTGAAATTTCCCTTTTAGTTCAACTTTATTTTGGGTGCCAAAATAAGTCACATTTATGTCTCCTTATAGCAACCACTTTTTAGACAATTAAATATAAGCCATCTTTTAATTTTTCACTTTTTGATAACTTAATATCTATTTATTTGATAATTCAACATTTTTTTGCGCAACCGCTAAATTTATGGAAAATATTAAACCATCCCAAATATGAATTTTGAAAGTTTACACTTGCTGTGCTCTGCACATCACTTCCTGTCTGAGATAGGGACCCCATCCTGCCTACCCATGTGAGAGAGAGTGGAAGCTTTGAGCAAAATATGTGAGTAGATTTGAACTCTTCGTTGTCCTCCCACTTCCTAAACCGAAAACAATACACCGAGGATTGGACGCTTAGAGTAAACAATGACAACAAAAGTAAAGCTCGGTGAAATACATTTTTCGAACCTCTCTTTTGCCTTACAAAATCGCACTTGTTAAGGCCGACAAAACCCTCGATGAAAACATAGAAGTCACCAATCAACATACCAAAAGTCAAGCCATTGCCAGTCATATTTGTTTCAAACCTATCTAGCATCGATAAGAGTACTGGAACTCCAGCATCCAAAGGGAAGTTCGACAAAGAATCGTGTGTTCCTCCTGACGCCTATGAAAGGGCTAATAATAGCTCAAAAATGAGCTCGATAAACACCTTAGCTTCCACGGCCTCCAAAGGTGTTTTGAAGGGCCAAAAAATGAAGTCATCATCTCTGTAAATCCCGATAGAATTGCTGAGGAAAGCCCTAGAAATCGCGCAAAGACAAGAGGGCCGAAATCTGAAATGGAAAACGCGATATTAGCCAGTGTTGGGGTTTGTAGCATGAAATCGCCCTTTTCATTATCGGATACTGAAGACAAAATCTCAACTCGATTCCTCTTATCAACCTGAGAAAAATACAAACACAGAGGTCTAAATTCTAAAAATGAAATAAAGATTGGAATGGTCTTTTGTTATTTCTCCTTATAAAGGTCAATAAAAGACCCGATGAGAAGCCAACGAAAATTTGGTGAGGTATTTTGTTATTTCCGCCTCAGCAAACACTGAAAATAACACCAGATAGAATATTGAAATCCTCCAAAATGCCAATGAAATAATAAAAAAGGAGGGGGTCGATTAAATCAAATCCGTATGCTTCAAAATCTAGGCGCTTTTGGTATCCGTCAAAAAATACCCCCTAATTCATCTCAAAGGGTCGCAATTTCTGAAAGGGAAGTTAAAAAAGAATGAATCGTCTTATAGCCCCTTCCAAACCCAAAAGAAAAAAAAATACCACAAAGGGGGCTCTAGTAAGATGGGAGTGTATAGATAAAACTTGCTTGCCTCTTTTAAGAGGACTGAGACTTTTTTGAAAATCGCCTTGCATAGGCCAACTAATATACTGAAATTCCTAGTGTTAGTGAAATAATAAAAGGAGTCGTAGTTTTTTTAAAAAAAGAAAGGTTCGTAGGTTTTAAAACTATAAGAACGCCTTTGCATATACAGAGCTAAATACCAAAAGAGGGTCAAAAAGCAAGTAAAATTCGGTCAATATTAAAAGGAAAGTGGCGAAGTTAAAAACGTTTTCTACGCCACATATTTTCATCAGAAACTACATCGATAAAAATCCTGAGAAATGTCAAAACGCATTCATAGCTGAAACAAATACTGAAAATTGAGCACTCAAGGCAAACAAAACTAAAGAAATTCATTTAGTCTGGAAATAAGGATCGGTGTTTACATCTTAAAGTTTGGTGCTCTTGTTTACTTTGGCATTTTTAAAACCTTTTGACTTGCTAGGCGAGATAATGAGTAATCCACAACCTGTGCGTTCATGTAGGTTGAAAGGATTGAGAAGGCGAGGCCACTAGTGGGGGCAACAGGAGGAGATTCAACACACTGACAAATATGTGATTGTGATCAAGTTGGAGGATGAAGATACAGTTGCAGCGTAGAAGGACCAAAATGATGTTATTCCAAATTTTTGGAAGGCATCAACAAAACACTTAGATAGAATGCTACAAGACATGTAGAATAGAAAATGCAAAATGCACTGCTGGAAACAACAAAAATCAGTTTGTGTAAAACAAAAGTGACTTAATTGTAAAATAACTACGTGTGGGCCCCCATTAATGCATTTAAAACAAAAGGGGGGCACAAGTTAGTTATTTCTCAGCTACCTGATCTGCAAAATTGCAGGTTGTTGAAAAGGTGGTTGAAAGGGACAACTAAAAAGTTATGAGAATTACTAAGCATGGCTAAAGCTGTCAGAGCTTCTAGAAGACAGATTGCAGCCATTGGATGGTTTAAATCTTGGCCCTTGATCTAGAATGTAAAATCTATATAAGGCAGGTACCTTTCTCTTTGTAAAGGGATAGATAGTTAGAGTCTTTGTAAAGTCTGAAGGTTAATAGCAGATTAGGAGTAGAATAGAATAGGACTGTTGGGCAAAAATTGTTGTAATGGCAACTTGAGCAGATGAATAAAGCATTGAATATGGTGTTTTTCCATTTACCCAAACTTGTTTGCATGGTTTCTTTCCATGTAGATAATGAGAGTGCAGTGGTCTTAATGGTGAAGTGTTAGGGTATCCCGATTTGATTTCAAGTTCATACCATTGGAGGCTTACTGATTGTAGGTCCTTGTGTATGGCTAGTTTGAACCCAAAACTGTTCTTAGTTCAACTATAGGTGTTTGTTTCAAGCTGCACCAGAATTGGGTGCCTGAATGGATATCTATAGTTTGAAAATCCTTTTATCCTTTCGCAATTGCACCATATTTGTTGAGTTGTGAGTATATCTTTGGCTAAGTAGGGATTAGTTTATGTCAATCTGTCTACCTGTAGCTGTAGCATCAATTGCTACCATCGTTGTCCTTAGGCCCTCTAAACCCTATCCTTTTGCTTTATTTCCCCCCTAGTCTAATATTAAGGCATTAGCAGATGTAGATCAGCTTGTTGTATCCGTAAGTCCCCTCGTGTTTACTAGCAAAGCACATCACCGTTGAGTTATCTTGAGCAGTCAAGACTTGACATTATAAATCTTGAGGTTGCTTTCTTGTGATCGTCCTTAGCAGCACTAGAAACTTCCTTATGCAAGAGAGAATGGGATTATCTTGGTATTCTGTTCTGTGTTGATAGAGAGATAAGCGTGAGTACATTTCTCGCATCAACAACACTCTCTCAAGATGGATTTATCCAAGAAGTGTGGAATGCTCCTAAAATATTGGAACCACACACAAATTGTACCATTGTACAAGAAAGTTGGAGTTTTCAAGGATGTCGGAGTGGAACAATAAAAGGGATATTACACATTTCTGATGTTAATATTCCATACGATGTTATGAGATATGAAACTTTTAAGATCAAGAAAATAAACTTCTACAACCAACAATGTAAGGTGCTTTGTCAAGAGAAGTGGTCCATGTATCACATCTTGAAGAAGTAAATGAATCTTGGTATATTCTTATCTGTTATATATGTTGTGATCTTGACCTCAGGCAGGTGCTTTTTCCATGGGTTTCCAATATATGAAAACTTTCTGCCAATTTCTTCTTGTTATCCCCTTAATTTTCCTCCTAGAATGTTCTTTGAATTGTCTGTTGTGGGAGTTCTAGTTAAAACCATTGTTAGACAATTGAAATTTAGACCTTACATTGTTGCTTTTATTGTACAAATATGGCTGTAGAAGTAAAAGGGATGACCAACTAAAATCTAATATAAAACACACATGGGTAAATACAACATTTAATGAATCTTGCTACATAAAGATGTGGGTGGAAGATGTTCATAACTGCCCTCAACTAGTCTAAAAAGTGAGAAAATGCTGCTATATGTGCCCTTGAGAGAGTCTAAAAAGTGAAAATGCTGCTACATGTGCCCTTGAGACTTGAAATGTTTAGCTTGATGAACACATATAGCTAAATGGCAAGCTATATTTTACATATCCTTGAATTTCCGATTTTGTTGATTGTAGACAGATTACACCTACTAACATCAAGTAGTATCTCTAGATTACGTGACATCCATCATCAATGTGAAAAGCCTCTCGAAGATCATAGGAGAAATTGTTACACAATCATAGAACAAGAGCCAGTTGGTCTCTTAGTTTGTATTATAGGGTGATTTTGAAAAATGAAAGGAGAGAGGTACGGGATTGTTACACAATCATAGAACAAGAGCCAGTTGGTCTCTTAGTTTGTATTATAGGGTGATTTTGAAAAATGAAAGGAGAGAGGTACGGGTAATTGTTATTGCATGAAATATTATAGGACATCTATTTTTTAAGAAATGTTAACTTGCCTCTAATCTATCTACAACTAAGGTTTGATGAGTTGTGGCTCATCACGTAACTTGCCACATTAGCATGTACAGTGAGAAGTGTCTGAAAATAGTCCTTTTAAAGGTCCAACCGAAACTTAATCATGGTATCCCTGGTAATTGAACAAATAAATATCATTTTTTGCTTGTAGAATATCATATCGTTATTTTTATTTAAAATACAACTTATATGCAACCTAAATGGACCAATTACTTATTGGGGAACCGTAACTCTTCATTATATCTAACTTTTATATCCTAACACAAATGGACCAATAGTGAACACAAACTTTTTGATAATCCTTCACATTTCATGGGAAAATGCAATGTATTTATTGTGCTCACCTTTTATATTTGTGATAGGTGTTGGTTGAAAATTTTGTGCACCTGGGAAGAAGTACAAAATTGTAGTTTCAATCACAGCGTGTGAGCACGTAGCTCTCCTACTTCTACTTCTAAGGGAAGGCTCCCCCTAACTAACTAAACTACTTGACTCTAAACCTTTAAACTAACTAATATTGATGAAATTACGCCACCTCCTTTTAGAACTAGTGTTTCTTTTCTCTTTTTTTAGAAAAGAATACTTGCAGAACACTATCTCTAAAGATGTTACAACAACTTTTTCCGAATGATTCAAGATTAAAGAAACGAAGTTTCCATGAAAGCACAAAGTCTTCCGTCGTTTCTCCGGGACTAGAAACTAGACTAAAAGCTCAAAGTCTTTTAACCTTACCTTTCTATCAACCTTTTAAGACTTTTTTGAAGGAAAATAGCATTGAACAGCAGATCAAAGTCTGAAGTATGCTGCAATTTGAACACAAAACAACAAGAACGAGTGTAAACACAAAGTTTTACTGCTCTTCCTTGGCATGAATTCACTTCTACTCTAATTTACACAAAACAACAAGAATGAGTGTAAACACAGTTTTACATCTCTTCCTTGGCATGAATTCACTTCTACTCTAATTTCTTTCAGGAACAAGTGTAAGCACGTGTAAGCACAAAGTCTTACAGCCTCTCTTGACAAGAATTTCACTTTAATCTATATTAATCTTCAATATTTGCAACACAAAGTCTGCAAAGCAAATTTGATTAAGCTCTCAAGAATAACATGCAACCTTTGGATGATTTTCTTCTATTCATTTCAACTTCAATTTACACTCAAAAGCTTAAAGTCTTCCTTCCTTAACATGCAATCTTTGAATGATTTTCTTCTATTCCTTTCAACTTCAATTTACACTCAAAAGCTTAAAGTCTTCCTTCCTGTAAATTTCAACAGAGTTTACTTGCTTGCTTCTAAAAGATGGATAATACAATAGGCCTCCTCAAATATTTATAGGAGAGGAGCCTTGAGAAAAGAAGGAAGGATTCCAACTAATTTGGACCTATTTAACAACTAACTAATACTTATTCAAAATTACAAGTCTTATTCTAAATTGACTTGTAATTGGTTTACCTGTAATTACAAAAGTGCAAGTGATGAGTTTACTTGCAATTACAAAATTGTTTTTACATGTAAAATTGTCAAAATGAAAACTACAATTTTTACATGTATACTTGTGTTGCAGTATGCTTGGCCATGTATTCTTCAAACTTTTGAATTGTCCTTCGCAGCTCATCAGGATTTGGATCATGGGTATTCTTAGCAACAACAACCGTTTTGATAACAACATAAAGCAGCTATAAACTTCAACAGAGTTTACTTGCTTGCTTCTAAAAGATGGATAATACAATAGGCCTCCTCAAATATTTATAGGAGAGGAGCCTTGAGAAAAAGAAGGAAGGATTCCAACTAATTTGGACCTATTTAACAACTAACTAATACTTATTCAAAATTACAAGTCTTATTCTAAATTGACTTTTAATTGGTTTACCTGTAATTACAAAAGTGCAAGTGATGAGTTTACTTGCAATTACAAAATTGTTTTTACATGTAAACTTGTCAAAATGAAAACTACAATTTTTACATGTATACTTGTGTTGCAGTATGCTTGGCCATGTATTCTTCAAACTTTTGAATTGTCCTTCGCAGCTCATCAGGATTTGGATCATGGGTATTCTTAGCAACAACAACCATTTTGATAACAACATCACAACAGTTGAGAATTGAAAGTTTATGAGCTGAGAATTGAAAGTTTATGTTTCTCTAGAACCTTTTGAATTTCTTCCAGAAAGCTTTGGTATTTCATCAAAGCCTGAATTGATGTGACTGAAAACTGCTTAGTTTCCCATTCCCGACGAATCTTTCTTCTTATACCAGAGAGAACTTCTTCTTCAGATAACAACTCATCTTGACTTACCATTTTACAAGAGATTTTCTCGAAATGAGAAACAACATCTTGCACCATTTCTATGTGCACTTTTGAGGCGTCATCAATTTCTTGAATAAGCTCTTTCAGAACAAGGGATTTGTTCTCTAAGAGTTCTTCAAATTCTATATACATCATTCTGGTGGGAAAAATGTCATACATGTACTTCGTCTTCTTGTGGGAAGATGATGCCAACAAATCTGTCATTGAACAAGAATCTGTAATGCTGTGACGAAAATCTAGAAGTGTCAAGGCAACAACATGATCTACAAAAGAAGCCATATTATCTTCTTCAAATGGGAAAAACTTGAACTCAAACCCTAGCTCTAAAGCTCTGAAGGAAGGAATGATGAATGAACAAGAGGTTTTAAAGATATGGCTCTTGGCCAATTTTGGATCTTGAAAGGTATATTGCAAGTGTGAAAATGGGGGAAAAAATCTTGTGAAGACATAATTGCAATCGGGTTTTAAAATTCCGATTGTGAGTAGACTTAGAATGGGAAAAACATAATGGAAGGTCAAAATGGATGAAGGTGGGATGAATGAATGCAATGGTGGTAATGGAGATTTTGACATGAATGGGATGTCAGAAAGAATGATTCTGACAAATGATGACAAACTTGTGAGACCATGTGCAAGCATGGAAAAAGATGTTTCCATGTTTTTAGCTTGATAGCTTGTATAGAGGGAAAAACTTTTACTTGTAATCAGATTTATGAAACCCGAAATCAAGTTAATGAGTTGAAAAAATCAACATTTTGTTTACTTTGAAAAAGAGTATGTTTACCCTCTTTACCAAATGGGAAGGACAATATTACAACTATTACTTGTAATCGGATTCCAAAGACCCGAATTCAAGTATTTGTTGAAAATTTTGTAAAAACATACAAGTTCACAATTTCTATTTAAAGGGCAAAACAACTTGGAAAGATTTTGTGGAAACTGGAAATATGAACAAGATCATGATTAAAGAAACGAAGTTTCCATGAAAGCACAAACTCTTCTGTCGTTTCTTTGGGACTAGAAACTAGACTAAAAGCTCAAAGTCTTTTAACCTTACCTTTCTATCAACCTTTTAAGACTTTTTTGAAGGAAAATAGCATTGAACAACAGATCAAAGTCTAAAGTATGCTGCAATTTGAACACAAAACAACAAGAACGAGTGTAAACACAAAGTTTTACTGCTCTTCCTTGGCATGATTTCACTTCTACTCTAATTTACACAAAACAACAAGAATGAGTGTAAACACAGTTTTACATCTCTTCCTTGGCATTAATTCACTTCTACTCTAATTTCTTTCAGGAACAAGTGTAAGCACGTGTAAGCACAAAGTCTTACAACCTCTCTTGGCAAGAATTCACTTCTACTCTAATTTCTTTCAGGAACAAGTGTAAGCATGTGTAAGCACAAAGTCTTACAGCCTCTCTTGACAAGAATTTCGCTTTAATCTATATTAATCTTCAATATTTGCAACACAAAGTCTGCAAAGCAAATTTGATTAAGCTCTCAAGAATAACATGCAACCTTTGAATGATTTTCTTCTATTCCTTTCAACTTCAATTTACACTCAAAAGCTTAAAGTCTTCCTTCCTGTAAATTTCAACAGAGTTCATGCTTGCACATGGTCTCACAAGTTTGTCATCATTTGTCAGAATCCTTCTTTCTGACATCCCATTCATGTCAAAATCCCTATTACCACTATTGCATTCATTCATCCCACCTTCATCCATTTTTACCTTCCATTATGTTTTTCCCATTCTAAGTCTACTCACAATCGGAATTTTAAAACCCGATTGCAATTATGTCTTCACAAGAGTTTTTCCCCCATTTTCACACTTGCAATATGCCCTTCAAGATCCAAAATTGGCCAAGAGCCGTATCTTTAAAACCTCTTGTTCAGAGCTTTAGAGCTAGGGTTTGAGTTCAAGTTTTTCCTATTTGAAGAAGAGAATAGTGCTTCTTTTGTAGATCATGTTGTTGCCTTGACACTTCTGGATTTTCGTCACAGCATTATAGATTCTTGTTCAATGACAGATTTGTTGGCATCATCTTCCCACAAGAAGACGAAGTACATGTATGACATTTTTCCCACCAGAATGATGTATATGGAATTTGAAGAACTCTTAGAGAACAAATCCCTTGTTCTGAAAGAGCTTATTCAAGAAATTGATGATGTATATAGAATTTGAAGAACTCCTAGAGAGCAAATCCCTTGTTTTGAAAGAGCTTATTCAAGAAATTGATGATGTATATATAATTTGAAGAACTCTTAGAGAACAAATCCCTTGTTCTGAAAGAGCTTATTCAAGAAATTGATGACGTATATATAATTTGAAGAACTCTTAGAGAACAAATCCCTTGTTCTGAAAGAGCTTATTCAAGAAATTGATGACGCCTCAAAATTGCACATAGAAATGGTGCAAGATGTTGTTTCTCGTTTCGAGAAAATCTCTTGTAAAATGGTAAGTCAAGATGAGTTGTTGTCTGAAGAAGAAGTTCTCTCTGATCTAAGAAGAAAGATTTGTCAGGAATGGGAAACTAAGCAGTTTTCAGTCACATCAATTCAGGCTTTGATGAAATACCAAAGCTTTCTGGAAGAAATTCAAACGGTTCTAGAGAAACATAAACTTTCAATTCTCAGCTGATGTGATGTTGTTATCAAAACGGTTGTTGTTGCTAAGAATACCCATGAGCTGCGAAGGACAATTCAAAAGTTTGAAGAATACATGGCCAAGCATACTGCAACACAAGTATACATGTAAAAATTGTAGTTTTCATTTTGACAAGTTTACATGTAAAAACAATTTTGTAATTGCAAGTAAACTCATCACTTGCACTTTTGTAATTACAGGTAAATTAATTACAAGTCAATTTAGAATAAGACTTGTAATTTTGAATAAGTATTAGCTAGTTGTTAAATAGGTCTAAATTAGTTGGAATCCTTCCTTCTTTTTCTCAAGGCTCCTCTCCTATAAATATTTGAGGAGGCCTATTGTATTATCCATCTTTTAGAAGCAAGCAAGTAAACTCTGTTGAAACTGACAAATGATGACAAACTTGTGAGACCATGTGCAAGCATGGAAAAAGATGTTTTTAGCTTGACAGCTTGTATAGAGGGAAAAACTTTTACTTGTAATTGGATTTATGAAACCCGAAATCAAGTTAATGAGTTGAAAAAATCAACATTTTGTTTACTTTGAAAAAGAGTATGTTTACCCTCTTTACCGAATGGGAAGGACAATATTACAACTGTTACTTGTAATCGGATTCCAAAGACCCGAATTCAAGTATTTGTTGAAAATTTTGTAAAAACATACAAGTTCACAATTTCTATTTAAAGGGCAAAACAACTTGGAAAGATTTTGTGGAAACTGGAAATATGAACAAGATCATGATTCATTCTATCAAGTTTGTTTGATCAAACAAGAACATAAACAACAAGAACATAAACATGAAGACGCTAAAAGCAAAGAAAAAACAATAACAATCACTAGAAAACTGAAAACACATACCTTTGCTTGCTCAAATGCCCTAGATGAAAAAGAAATGGAGAAGAGAGATGCCCTGAAATGCTTTATAAAAAGACAACAATTAAAGCATGAAAAACAGTTTGAACAATCAATGAAATGCCCAAAAAACGCTAAGGAAAACGTCTTCAACTTGATGCCAAACACTTAGCATTCAATATCGAATGCAACAAATGTCAAAACGTGGTGAAATCCAAGGGCAAAACTCCCAAAATCACGAAGCAATAAACAACAAAACAGTGAATACAAAGATGAAAAACGGATTCAAAAACTCAGATCGCTGATATTCAAGTAATGCTTTAACACTATTTGGGTCGGATTTCAGGTTATAAGCAACCAGTTCAATCAAATTTCTATTTAAAGGGCAAAACAACTTGGAAAGATTTTGTGGAAACTGGAAATATGAACAAGATCATGATTCATTCTATCAAGTTTGTTTGATCAAACAAGAACATAAACAACAAGAACATAAACATGAAGACGCTAAAAGCAAAGAAAAAACAATAGCAATCACTAGAAAACTGAAAACACATACCTTTGCTTGCTCAAATGCCCTAGATGAAAAAGAAATGGAGAAGAGAGATGCCCTGAAATGCTTTATAAAAAGACAACAATTAAAGCATGAAAAACAGTTTGAACTATCAATGAAATGCCCAAAAAACGCTAAGGAAAACGTCTTCAACTTGATGCCAAACACTTAGCATTCAATATCGAATGCAACAAATGTCAAAACGTGGTGAAATCCAAGGGCAAAACTCCCAAAATCACGAAGCAATACACAACAAACAGTGAATACAA
Organism: Cryptomeria japonica; assembly: GCF_030272615.1. Lineage (NCBI taxonomy): Eukaryota > Viridiplantae > Streptophyta > Pinopsida > Cupressales > Cupressaceae > Cryptomeria > Cryptomeria japonica. Next base: position 438,621,765 of record NC_081406.1, read on the forward strand.
AGATGAAAAACGGATTCAAAAACTCAGATCGCTGATATTCAAGTAATGCTTTAACACCATTTGGGTCGGATTTCAGGTTATAAGCAACAAGTTCAATGACAATAGGGAAGACAAATACGCTATCGGGTTATAAAATCCGACTACAACCCATGTGAATATGTTTTAAAAACTTCATACAAGTTTCAATGTGTGAAAAGAGTAAGGAAAGACGTAGTCGAGTTATAAAAATCCGACATGTATTTTTTTAAAAACTTTCTTTCTTTAAAACCATTCAAAGGCCTCCAAATTCGGGTTTCAAAAACGCAATAACAAAATGACATAAAACTCACCAAAAGACTTGTAATTGGGTTTCGGAAACCCGATTACAGGTTTTAAAACTTACAAAACAAAATAAGTATTAAGAATAATGGAAAAAGTAGGAACTCAAAAGGGTAATTACAAGTTTTTATAAACTTGTAATTTTAAATTCACTTGTAATATGATCAAAAAGTCCCTACAAAGTAACTTAAAAGACAAATAATAGGAATGGAAAAGAAACAACAAGTTACAAGTTACATATCTTAATAAAATCTTACTTGTAATTGTTTGAAAAAGTTCCTATTATATTAAAAGTGAAACTCTCTTTTACTTGCAAAAAAAGGAAAATTTCCCACTCGCAGTTCAGAGATCAAAACCCAATTTTGGAGGAAAGACCAAGCAAACAAACTCAGAATGCGATGAAATTCGAAACGTGGATCAAGGATGAACAGAAGATCAGTCTAGTTTAGAGAAAAGCAATAATTTTGCCTCGAAAAACGTGACTTAGAGTAAAATATTCACTTTTGAATGAATTTTTTTAAGGGGTTGTCCAATTTTATGAATTCAAAACCCAATTTTGGAGGAAAGACCAAGCAAACAAACTCAGAATGCGATGAAATTCGAAACGTGGATCAAGGATGAACAGAAGATCAGTCTAGTTTAGAGAAAAGCAATAATTTTGCCTCAAAAAACGTGACTTAGAGTAAAATATTCACTTTTGAATGAATTTTTTCAAGGGGTTGTCCAATTTTATGAATTCAAAACCCAATTTTGGAGGAAAGACCAAGCAAACAAACTCAGAATGCGATGAAATTCGAAAAGTGGATCAAGGATGAACAGAAGATCAGTCTAGTTCAGAGAAAAGCAATAATTTTGCCTCGAAAAGTGTGCCTTAGAGTAAAATATTCACTTTTGAATGAATTTTTTTAAGGGGTTGTCCAATTTTATGAATTCAAAATTACGGACAACAATAGGACAGACTAATATGAAATACTCCAATGCATGTACATTTCCACTCAAATTGTGTACACATAAGAGTAATATTATTTCACTATGACAAGAATACTTGTTTAAATGAGCGCCTTATTTTATAAATGACACTCTTATAATGGATAACTATGATATTTTATTTGAAACAAAAATGTATTTATTTCACTTGTTAATGAATGTATTTATGCTTTTTAATATGACATTCATAGGTTCTTGTGTGTTAAAGTATTATAACCACCAGTACTATACCAACCATTGGACCCTGCCCAACTACTGGCCCCTCTCCCTAATATGCAGATCAAATCTGCAACAAAAATTATCGATAAATCTGAAACAAGTCTGTTTTTTTTAATAATCTTTTGAAGATTGAATCTGAAAAATTCAAGAAATACAGTAAGCATTTTCTGTTACTAAAGTATCTTGCTAAACAGTACATACGCAAGATAACACTTTGCTTAGAAGGTATGGATACTAACTTATGCCTAGTGGATTTCCAAAGACGATATGGTCACTGCACTTTCCCAAATCTGTCTTCACAGATTAACCCCTTAAATCATTTTTTCGTATATGCTTGAAAGCAATAATTTATATCTGTTGCATGCAGGAAAGTGGCTGTTTGCAACTTCATATAACACCTTATATGGTTGTAAATTTTGTGAATGCCTCAATATTTTTTGGAACACCTAGGAAAACTAATATGATTTGTGACTCCCTTATTATTGTTTTTTTTTTAATTGAGTTAATCTGATTAAGAACAGTAGAATACACAATATATCAACTGAATGAAATTGAGAGCCAGTAAACAGAATTGACAGGTCTCTCATTATTCTCTTTAATTTTAAACTCCTACAAAACTATTCCTTTTTACTCCACTCTGATCTTTATGACAATATTTGATAACTGTTGTTATACTAGTCATTGTGAATAGGTTGCATATGAATTTCTTCTTTATGGTATGGTAATACTTGCAGTAGAGACTATTTATCAAGAGAGGAATCTAACTTGCATGATTCCTCTAGTTACTTGGTGGTACATTCCTTGCTAGAAATAGAGTTGTGCATTTGTAAAATTACAGTACATGAAATTGTAGTATATGGATATTTTACTTAGTGCAAGCTTTGCTTTTTAGGCTTTAACCAATCTTGTTGAACTATGATAAATTAGTTCAGATATAATCGCTTCCTCTTGTATGGACTATTTTTCTGATTAATCTTTGATATTTATTATCAAAATTAGGGAAGAATAGGCTACCATTGGTTCAAATAATACGCAGATATCAATTATGGAGCATACAATTGCTGTCAGCAAATTGCCTTGTAATCTGTGGGCACTTCTCATTTTTTTGAATCGCACAATTTTAAATTAATTGCTGCCTTCTGGGCTTCTTGATGGCAGTTGATTCAGACATTAATTTCTTCTCTCTATAATATCTGCTTTGTATGTCTGGATTGACAGCGCAAGAAATTATCATTGGACTTCTCTTTAGTGCTTCTCAACACTTTTATTATATTTAGAAGGAAATTTTGTTTCTTGGTCTTGCAGAAATACTACATGGCATCATCAAGAGAACTAGTTCGAATGGTAGGCATACAGAAGGCTCCAATTATTCATCACTTTGGGGAATCAATTGCTGGAGCAGCGACCATCAGAAGTTTTGGCCAGGAACAAAGATTTATGGAAAGAAATTTATATTTATTCGACTGCTATGCTCGTCCATTCTTTTATAGTTTTGCAGCCATTGAATGGCTTTGCTTACGAATGGAGTTGTTATCTACTTGTGTCTTTGCTTTCTCAATGGCTCTCCTTGTGAGCTTTCCTGTTGGTACCATTGATCCCAGTAAGTGTGTATTTCTAGCCCAGCAATTGTAATAGGTTCTTTGGGATTTATATTTATAAGGTATCTTCTTCTGATATTGATTCTTTTGTAGGGATGTATGCATGATACGTCATGAAATATGGTCCAGTATTCTAGTAGTGACATATCATGCTTTAATTTTAATGCTTGGGAGGTTTCATGGTTACCTATTTACAAGAGTCTTGGCAGTAAATACTCTGGTTCTGTTCAATATAGATCGAAAACAAGACATAGTAGATAGATGGAAGTAATGGGAAATGCAACCAAATGCAATACATATTAATCACATGATATGGGTTAATTGTTCAAGTGACTATTTATGCATCTATTTTGATAAACTATAGAAATTAATGATCATTTAACAATATATTTGACACTCTTCATTTTTCTTTTTTGATTGGTAAGTTGAGGGTGTATAGAATCGACATACCCCTCTCCCATTTTAAAAAGTCAAATTCAAAATTTGAAAGCTTTGACAAAAAATCCCATAAACAAGGAAGACAAAATTTTATATGCCATTAAAATGAACAGCTTAAGAGACCGTAGGGCCCTGAAATCCCTTCTTAACATGGCAGTGCAGAGGCATTTTTGACCGATCCTTTTCCATCTTGCAAGGAGACTTCTTTTTCTACTTAACAAGTGTCCATCGATTTGTTTTATTTTTTGGATCATTTCTTTCGTGTACATAGCTTAGAATATACATAGCAGTAAAAATCTTTTTTGAGAAAAAACAGCAAACCAAAACTATAAGATTTCCTTTCTTGGAGACAAGTCTCCTTGTCCAGATGGAAGGCGGCTTCTAAAAGAACTCAATGCTACCTTTATCGTTCTTATTCCTAAGATCTCTGGAGCTGATTCTCTCAATAAGTTCAGACCTATTAGTCTTTGTAATTCTGTTTACAAGATAATATCTAAGGTTCTTACTTCTAGAATGTTGGATATTCTCCCCCGCATTATTTCGGCTTAGCAGAATGGTTTTGTCTCTTATTCCTAAGATCTCTGGAGCTGATTCTCTCAATAAGTTCAGACCTATTAGTCTTTGTAATTCTGTTTACAAGATAATATCTAAGGTTCTTACTTCTAGAATGCTGGATATTCTCCCCCGCATTATTTCGGCTTAGCAGAATGGTTTTGTCCCTGGCAGACAGATTCTGGATTCTATCATTTCTGTTTATGAGAATATTCATTCTTTAACTGCTGCTAAAAACAGGGCTTTTTTATTAAGTTGGACATGTCCAAGGCCTATGACAGAGTGAATTGGCAATTCCTTTTCAGAATTATGAAAGCTTTTGGGTTTGGGGAAAAGGTGATTCAACTTTGTTCTCAGTCGACTGGCACTTCAACTTCTGCTGTTATTATTAATGGATCCCCTTCCAGTTTCTTCAAAAGTTCCAAAGGCCTAAGACAGGGGGATCCTATCTCTCCTATTTTGTTTACTATTTTGGCTGAAAGTTTGGGTAGATTTTTTATGAGAAATGTGGAAGAAGGGAAACTCAAAGGCCTTAAACCTTCCTCGTCCAACTTAACTTGTACTCATGAACAGTTTGATAGTGAAAGAGTGTTGTGGATTTTTATGAAGCTGCTTCTAGTCAAAAAATAAATTGGGATAAGAGTTCTTTGTTCTTCGTCAATACCCCTGTGGATAGACAAAGAAGGATCGAAAGAATCCTTGGATGTAAAATTGCTGAGTTCCCTTCTACTTATTTGGGTCTCCCTCTGTGCTTAAAGCCTTCGTATAATTTCTGGATGAAGCTGGTTGATGGATTCAATTCCAAATTGGTTGGATGGAAAGGAGCCCTCTTTAGCCAAGCAGGTAAGGTGATGTTGCTTAAAGCTACCCTTCAAAATTTGCCTATCTATGCCCTTAGTCTATTCAAAATCCCCAGGAAGTTTGCTGAGGCCATTGAAAGAATTCAAAAAAAATTCTTATGGTGGGAGTGGAAGATAAAAATAGAATCCCCCTTATTGCCTAGAATAATATTTTTACTCCTAAGGCTTTTGGGGGTTTGGGATTAAGGAACATTATAACTATGAATAATGCCTTGTTAGCTAAACAATTTTGGAGAATGAAAGGGGAGGAAAGGGAATGAAATTCAATTTGGAAAAAGAAATACCTTTACATGCAACCATTTGAGGAAGAATTTATAGCTGGAAGAAAGTGGAAATTGGGGAATGGGAGAATTATTAGATTCTGGGAGGACAAATAGCTAATGGATAAATCGCTGGAGGAAATCCCCATTCTTAAGGAATGGAAAGACTGGTTCAAAAGCAGGTATGGAGACTTTGTTAGAGACTACTGGAGAAATGGGAAGTGGATTGAGTTCAGCCAGCTTTGTTTGGAATTAAAATTTTTGGAGATCTTGCTTTCTTCCAAAATCTTTATGGAGCATTCCAAGGATTGTTTGATTTGGAGGGAAACTTCTGATGGGAAATATTCTGTGTCTTCAGCGGTGTCTATCCATTACAAAGTTCCGGAAGAGATCTCTTTGTGGGCTAAAGTGTGGATAAAGAAGTTGACCCCAAAATTAATATCTTCTTTTGGATTTTTATCCAAAATAAGGTGCGAACTCTTGATAATCTCCATAAGCGTGGATTTGTTTTTCCTAACAGGTGTTCTCTTTGCTGCAGGGAGGAGGAGTCTGCTTGTCATATCCTCTACCAGTGCAATTTCAGTTAGGAAATTTGGAATACAATTTTTAGTAGGTGGAAGTTGAGTTAGGTTTTCCCGAACTCTCTTGAAGAGTTTTGGAAGCAATGGTATTGCCCTAGTTCCAATTCTAAGAATGTTGAACTCTGGAAACTATCTCTCCCTATTGTCATATGGAACATCTGGAAGGAGCGTAACAACAAGATTTTTAGGGAAAAAAGTGCGAACCCTGAAGTGGTGGTGGAAAAAATCTCTAGAGGGATCCATGAATGTTTATATGCAATTGATAATGGTTTAGCAGCTAAAGAGACTTTAATGAAAGTTGGAACCTCTCCAATAATAGAAATAGTAAGGATAAGGGAAGGGATGGTCTTTTCTGGTGCTTTCCTTCCTAGGGATGGATCAAGGCCAACTTTGATGGGGCTTCTAAGGGAAATACTGGAAAAGCTGGTTGAAGTTGCCTCGTGGCTGTTGCTGGCCCTTTGGGTAACCAAACTAGTCATTATGCTGAAGCCTCGGCGACTCTGAACACTTTGATTATAGCTAAAAATCTCAATCATGATAATCTATGGTTGGAGGGAGACTCTCTTAACATTATTAAATGCCTTAAGGGAGAAGTTGAGCCTTCGTGGACTATAGAAAATATTATTTTTAAAGCTAGAGAAATTATTTCAAGCTTTAAATCAATTATTATTGAGCATGCTTTCAGGGAAAAAAATGCCATAGTGGATGGCCTTGCTAACCTTGGCGTTATTTCCGAATCTCAAAGCATATGGAATGGGGAAGTTAATATTGATTTTAATATTAAAGAACTCATTAGAAAGGACAGATTTATGGGGAAAGAAGGATTGCACGTTAATCATGGAAGTATTAATGATTAATCATCAAATTTTTAGAAAGGTAATGATAGCACGTCAGAAGGGCAGAGTCCTAAACAAGTATATTAAATTTTCGCACGCTTTGTGGGCGTGCATTTTCAAAAAGCCGAGTGTCATTTGGAAGAAAGCTTTGAAGTTGCAGAAGCAGAGAAATAGTAAAACGAATTCTAAAATGGGGGGGGGGATCTAAGAAGAGAGGAACCTGATAATATTTCCAGATGGCGGGAGATGCCTAAGGCATGGGCAAAGCTGGAGAAGGGATTCATGACGCATTTCATGGAAAAAATGGTAGACTATGATAAAAGCAGAGTTAACCTAGCGGTTACCAAAGTTACTAAAAATTGGAAAAATGGCTCCTTCAAAATTCATGGTGTTAGATTCAAGCTGGACACAGACCTCATGTCGACGGTCACAGGTATGCCTTGGTCTTAATTTCTTTAGGGACTTGAAAGTGTCTAATAATGCAGTTAAGCTTTTTCCGCGTAAAGAGAAGGAGAGAGCGAAATTAGGAAAAGCTTCGGGGGGGTATTATGATGCTTCTAATATCAAAAAAATCTGGGGCTGTGTGCTTAATGCAATTATGGAATATATTACTGTGGAGGGTCGTTTCACTAGGGTCCACACCTACCATTTTGTGCTTCTAAATCACTTTAGACATGAGAAGAGGATTTCTCTGCCCTATTACCTTTTCAAGTCTCTGTCGTGGTCTTTGAACAAGCATAGCAAGAACCCATCTTCTCCTACTTTTTAGGCTTTCATATTTTTGCAGAATGTCTTTTCTTGTTTCGTAATGCTCTTATCTTTTAAGGATCTTTTGTAAAGGGTTTCAGGATCCCTTCAAAACCTGTTTTTCCCGTAATGAAGCTCATTGATCCATTATCCTAAATCGATAACTATCAAGTGGCAAATATCAATCTGAGGAATATTAATCGAGCAACAAAGAAGATAGTTGATCGAAGTTTTTGATTTGATAAGAATGAATGATCGGTTTTGATGGCGAATGATGTTAGACACCAAATGTATTATGAAGGTCAAAGTATACTCATAAGAATATCGGCTAAGGCATATATCGATTACATTTTAATGAAAGACGACGATTGTCCATGCAAATAATGAGAAACAAACTGATGAAGGAAGATGCAAATCAATTCATTAGAGATATTTGACAGCGATGATCAGTAATGACATATCCTAAGAAGTTTAAGCAGAAAGATGGAATACCGAAAATCTTCCTAATATCTACCGTGACTTTTATTGGAGGTTCAACCATTTCCATTGATAAGATTGTGTGAATGCCTCGGGGAACTTAGGCAGCGATTAATACAAGAAGTTACAATTAAAAGATAGCATCTTGTGATTACCCACAATACCAAGGCTGCGATTTGTATAGATGGAGGAAGTACGGTGCATACTGAATCTGTAATCTTAATATTATTACGCTGAAATTCATGGAGACTTATTTCATGTATAAATCCATATCGAAAAAATGATTAATTAATCATTGACAGATGACCATCGATTTGCTTATGGAAAGGGTACGATTAAGCACAAACCTTCTATGTTTGGAACTGACAAATAATCATGAGAAGCAGCGATCATGCTTTGCGATGGCATTATTAGTTAATATAGAGCGATTGCTATATCTATTAATGATCAACAATTCAGCTATGATCAAGAAGCAGCATTTAAAGAATGGGATCATTAAACCAATAAACAGAAAGGATCATATTTATTATAAATAATATTATAATGCAGATAGCGTGATCCTATATTAACATACTATTTGGTCAAAGACAATAATGTATTAGTTAAGGTGCGATTTAATACAATGAGGAGAAGCATTGATTAACATAAGCAAAACCAGTGCGATTGGCAAAGAGGTGTGATTTGGAACATGCCCATTCAAGAGATGCAACCATCTCATCGTGTAAGGTACATAAGGAAGATCATTCTCTAAAATATTGGAGGATAGGAAACAGTATCGTTTTCCATTGTTGCAAGAGCAAATGGAGCAAATAGATTATATCAACAGCATCATCACAGATATTCATAAGCAAATCTGTAAGAGCAAGCATATTACTACAAACAGTACTTCCGGTTGTATAGTCTTATTATTTATATCTAGCATCATTATACTATCACTATAAGTGACAGGGAATAGATCACATCCATAGCATACTCCATATCAATATACTAGATTATACTATAATATTGCTGTTAGTTATATCATATTACATACACGTTGTGTGAGAGTTGATATCTCCTATAATCTCCATTACTGGGTTTAAGTGCAAGTATTTGATGGGGTAAGTAATTGTCCCAATATCCCTATTTATTTCAAAAGGGGACATTACACAATTTCTTCAATGAAGAAGATTTTCTTGCTTTGGATGAGTAAGGGTGGGGTCCCACGGAGGGGCTTACGCTTCTATTTTTTAGGAAGAGAAAGTCCCACGAAGGAAATATTTTTTTTCTACAAGATTATTTGAAATATTTTCTAGAAAATAGAAGCTCCTACTTTTTAGGCTTTCATATTTGAAAATGGGGTGGGGCTAGAAATTGCCCCACTAGCTTAGGGATGTTATTGCCACTTGTGAAACATTTAAGTTTAGATTTCCATTAAAAAATAGTTCTGGAGGGAAAATGAATTTGTTTTAGTTGTTTTATCACTGAACATAGTATAGAAGACCTAGGTATTATATTTATGAGACCACTAGCTTCCTTAAATTTCAGAGCTTAAACTTTTAAGCTGAACTGTACTACAAAATTAATGGGACCAGCAGCTTACCTCAGCAGCAAAGGCTCTATTTTTTAGGAAGCCCCCCTCATGGGACCCAGCCTAAGAAATTCCTTTTATTATATCTATTGTTTATAATCACTTCAAAGTCAATTTGATCTTCCATGTTTGCTGTTCTGCATTAAAACAAGTATTGTTTGATTCCTTAGGAAGGGAGATACCTGTCACACTGATTCTAGATTTAGTCTTGAAGTTGTCTATCTATGGATTAGAAATCACTATTTCTTTTTCTTTTGAGTCTTGACAGATAGTAACTCCTCTTTAACTTAAAATTTTAATATTTCCGTAGATCTTGGCACCAAAATGAGATTCCTTGGTTTAAATTTTACTTTTCACTTTTGTTATCTCCTTTTTCTTATGCACAGGCACAGTCAATATAGTTCTGTTTCAGAAGGTAAGTCTTCTATAAGACACTGGATACATGTGGCACTTCATCCAGTGTAGTCCAGAATCTAGACTATAGCTGTTAGTGCCATTTGTTCCTTATGATTTCCAAATGGATTCCCGAAAGAGGAGTGCTGATATGTATTTCAAATTTTCAACACACATTAATATTCATGTTCCATGCTTGGTTTTTTCTTCCATGGACTTTAATCTCCTCGAGGGATTTGCAGATGATCTTGAATGCTTTTTCTCGCCAAACATACAAGGATGCTGGAAAGCTTTATGCAGTTTAGGAAAAGAAAAGAGGATTTGAAGGGTTGAAGGTAGGGAGTCGTTGCTTGGACAATTTGGAGTTGCTTAGAATTAAGAATCTCCTTCAAGGATATATGAATGCAAATGAGCAAACGAGTTACCAGAAAACTCTATAATAGGAACATGGATTACCTCTTCATAGCATGTGGGATTTAGAGCATAGGCTGCATTGTGTTCCACCTCGAAGTCACAATGGGCCTAATATGTTGCTCGTATAACCCCAAAGCGGGCTCCTTAACGAATTTTTTTTGCTTTATCTTCCCAAGCATACTGTCAAATGTCTCATATATAACTAAAATTGTTTGCTTTATCTTCCCAAGCATACTGTCAAATGTCTCATATATAACTAAAATTGTTTGCTTTATCTTCCCAAGCATACTGGCAAATGTCTCATATATCTCTCCAAGACTAGGAGAATCTGTATCAACTATCAACATATCTAACGACATCTACAATATGTGAGATGAAAGAGCAAACATATTTGCAAAATGCAAACAAAATGTTCAAAAGAATGAGTTGACAAGTTAATTAACATGTTAGAAACTTCGGAAGTTGGAACATTGGACAATAAAATTAAAATTTTAAAATCAGAAATTTAATATAAAAATCAGCAATCTAATATTTCTTTTTTAATAAAATCAGTAATGTCTTATCTCATAGTGGACCACCAATTGTCATCAAGGATCTTTTGTTTGATGGATTTTCTTTGACTAGAGCTTGAATTAGGCCATCTAGTCCACTTTGAATTCACCATCATTAATTGTAGAGGGCAGTGCTTTGTCAATATGAATTCCTTTATGTGCAGACCCTAATCTGAAGATGCACATGCAGGGTTTTGGCTGTAAGGTAGATGATTGTCACAACTTGATATCACCCAACAAATCTGCCAATAAGTCTGCTACCTGAAGATGCACAGATCCGATCTAGAATGGAGCTTGACATGCACAATATTTAGCACATATGTGAAGGAGATCTACAGCCTAATCTGGCATACAAATTCGCCCAGCTGTTATGAAGCGATTCGTTGAATTTGTGAAGACCAATTTGCTGAAGAAGAGCATAGAGGATATTCGCTAGGGCAAAATATTTGATTGCTAGGAATGATTGATTGAATGTATATGTCTGATTGACTCAATCCTCTTACATAGGTCGGCCTAGCCTCATTAGGCCGACTTCTTCATATTATTTTCCTTTTGACAAGTTTGGCGCCCAAATCAAGTTACATTTTCCAATTGGGCACAACCCAATAATTTGATTATAAGTTATATAAATAATTGCATATCACACGTTTCATTTGGGGTTGGACTCAATTACAAGTTACATTATGAGTCTCCCTTACATTTAACTTAATCACAAGTTACATGGTGTGATTTTGGGCCCAACCCAATACTAATTTAATTGCACAATTTATACACCAAATTTGAATTGCATTTATGCAACTTTTAAATTTGAAACATAATCCAAGCTAGCTATAATTTCAGCACTCCCTCTTAGCTATGGAGGATTCAACCAACTATCCAAGTCGTAGTGTAGTCATGCATCATGGACTTTTCCATGAAATTCATCTTACATTGCATTAGTAATAAGAGGATTCAACCAACTATCCAAGTCGTAGTGTAGTCATGCATCATGGACTTTTCCATGAAATTCATCTTACATTGCATTAGTAATTTAATTGCACAATTTATACACCAAATTTGAATTGCATTTATGCAACATTTAAATTTGAAACATAATCCGAGCTAGCTATAATTTCAACACTCCCTCTTAGCTAGGGAGGATTCAACCAACTATCCAAGTCGTAGTGTAGTCATGCATCATGGACTTTTCCATGAAATTCATCCTACATTGCCTGTAGAGGATGAGTGCACACCTGCAAGAAGAATATACAAATATACATCTGAGTGCACACCTGCAAGAAGAATATACAATATACATCTCATGATATCCATCTTGCATTGCCCGCAGAGGATGGATCCACCTTGCATTGCCTGCAGAGGGTGAGAGGAGGTCTTACACCTCAAAACTTCTCTACTGAGAAGAATAACTTGCCACCTTGCTTTTCGCAGAGGGTGGTTCCACCTTGCATTGCCCGTAGAGCGTGGAGGAGGTCTTTCACCTCGACCTTCTCCCAGAGAAGGTTCCAATGCCACCTTGCATTGCTTGTAGAGGGTGACTCCACCTTGCATTGCCCGCAAAGGGTGGAAGATGCAACTTAATGCATCACTAGGACTGAGACTCCCTCTCAGCTAAGGCTGTGTTCTCCACAATTTCAAGTCTCTTTCTGAAGCACACAAACTTCACTCGAACACGAGGCTTGGCAAGAATAGCTGCAATCTGCTCATCGGTGCTAACATGTTCAGTTGAATGGCACCTTTCTATACCATATCATGAACATGGTGATAGTGAGTTTTCACATGTTTTGGCCTATCATGAAACACAGGATTAACAAACATCTCAATACAATTCTGATTGTTACAATTAATGACTGAGGGTTCCCAAGGTTGCCCAAACAACCTAGCAAGAAGCTTTGTGAAGTCACACTGCTTCACAATGTACTCAGCTTCAATAGTGCTCAATGCAACTAAGGACTGATTCCTATTGGCCCAAGAGATTAGAGAAGAACTCAAGATGAAAAAAATTCCTAAAGTGTTCTAACACTTCTTGCCCAATCAAAATCTGAGTAGCCTTCTAGGGTGATGACAGTGTTGATTAGATACTTCAGCCCGTAGCCAACTGTTCTTGGCAAATATCTCAGAATATGCTTGGCTGTAACAAGATGAACATGCTTTGGTTTGTTCATAAACTAGCCGATAACAAACACATCAAGGATCCAATCAACTGTCTGTACTCTGATGGATCTGCAAAAATGAACTCAATTTCTTCAAGTTAGTTTCCATAGGAGTAGACATAGGTTCGCAATCCATCATTCCAAATCTATTCAATATACTTCCTTGAATTAGAATAATTTCATTAGATCTTGCCATACTTCTAACCCTTCCTTGACTTAGAATAATTTTATTAGATCTTGCCATACTTCTAACCTTGGAAAGTAATGCATTAAGCCTAAGTCCTTAATTTCAAACTCTGAAGCTAATTCTTTCTTCTAATTCTTTCTTCATGTAGAGATGAGACTATTTTCACCAGTTAGAAATCCAGGATTAGCATTTCACCAAAAAATACTTTTAAAGTAAAGGTTAGAATCAACATCATTCTTTCAAGATCCTAAACTAATCAAATACTTGTCAATCTTCTCATACCAAGCTCAAGAAGTTTGCTTGAGGCCGTAAAGAGCTTTTCTTTAATCTGCACACATGAGATTCTCTATCTTGAATCTCATAACCTTCTAGTTATTCAATATAGACAACATTAAAAAAACAATCTTTATATCCAACTTCCAGCCTGCAACATTAGCTATAATGGTTCTAATATTAGTATATCTAGCAGCAAGAGAAAATGTTTTCTTATAACTATGAGCTACACATCTAGCTTCATATTTTCTCAAAAACTTCCATATGGAACTCCCTCTTGATTCTTAATATAAAATTGTGGTAACCAAGTCTCATGAAGATTGCATAATATAAGAATCAATCAAGGAAGGCAGCCAACATAAGTTACCATAAATCAAAGATGAGAAATGCACAATCATTATGATCATGGCATACCTTCAAGTGAAGAATCAATCAAGGAAGGCAGCCAACATAAGTTACCATAAATCAAAGATGAGAAATGCCAATCTTTTCCTTCACTTTTACGAAATGGACCCATAGCACAATCATTATGATCATGGCATACCTTCAAGTAAAGAAACCAAGCTTATGGTAATTCAAGAATATCTTGAAGAGAAGCATCAATATGATTAAATATCCTAATAGAATGTAAAATAACTTCTCTTTATTGACTAGACTTCCACCATTGACAACATATGCCAAGATTGCTCCAAAGGATATTGTCAGTCTATGATCAACTTCAATCATAGTGTAAAGCTACACAACATTCTTTAAATGTAAAATTGTTTTCCATAGTTGAATAATAGAGAGTTAGCTGTGCTTGCAAGGTATATAAGCCAAATTGTCTTTCCAGCCAATGTGTAAAATCAGATATGAGTATCAACCACTCAAAAGGATACACATTGTAGTTGAGCACAAGCGTATGATCAAAAAACAACTTCAATAAGTTAGATACCTCATTCATCTTAGGTTTTATCATCAAGAGAATACATACTTCAAAAAATGTAATAGGCGGTATGCTCAAATTGAAGAGATAATATCAAAATGAATATTATGTGAGGATAGTGAAAGCCGTGACAGAAAATGCATTAGTGCTAAAGGCAATCCTCTACACAAGAGGAGCAGAGCAAGGTTATAATAAATGTATGATGTTAGGAGACACACCAAGATAGTATGTAATTCCAGATCAACAAGACTATTAAGCTTTTCAAGATTTAGATAAATAGAATGTAAAATAACTTCTCTTTATTGACTAGACTTCCACCATTGACAACATATGCCAAGATTGCTCAAAAGGATATGATCAATCTATGATCAACTTCAATCATACTGTAAAGCTACACAACATTCTTTAAATGTAAAATTGTTTTCCATAGTTGAATAATAGAGAGTTAGCTGTCAGAAAACTAAGGCAAGTGTATGACTTCAGAAAACTTTGACAATCTAACATTTTACAAAATCCATAAGCAAGGTATATAAGCCAAATTGTCTTTCCAGCCAATGCGTAAAATCAGATATGAATATCAACCACTCAAAAGGATACACATTGTAGTTGAGCACAAGCGTATGATCAAAAGACAACTTCAATAAGTTAGATACCTCATTCATCTTAGGTTTTATCATCAAGAGAATACTTACTTAAAAAAATGTAATAGGCAGTATGCTCAAATTGAAGAGATAATATCACAATGAATATTATGTGAAGATAGTGAAAGCCGTGACAGAAAATGCATTAGTGCTAAAGGCAATCCTCTACACAAGAAGAGCAGAGCAAGGTTATAATAAATGTATAACAAAGAACATGTGAGCTTTTATGAAGAGCTGAAGAGAACCAAGTGTTACATAGTCCCAGTCCTACATGCCAACCTTATTATAGAACAGAGAATACAGTCTGTATGATGTTAGGAGACACACCAAGATAGTATGTAATGCTAGATCAACAAGACTATTAAGCATTTCAATATTTAGATAGAATATGATGCATCAGAACTATGCAACAAGTATCATCAGAAGAAGATAGTAAGGTCATCATTGGGCATAGATACTAAATAGGATGACTAAGGCATCTTACCTTTACATGCCTACCACACCAATGATTAGAGAATACTATATGTTTTCAACTAAAGTTCCATATTTCTGAATCTCCTATAAATTTATTCATCTTTCAATCTTCCTATTTGTGCTTGCTGTTATATCCATCATAATACTCCTAGATTTATATCTGAATACACATGCTGAAATCTTAAGTGCCAAGGATGTATTTAGATCAATGCATCAATTCAGATCATTACATATTCATAGCAAACCACATCAAATAGGTTGAGAGATAAACTTACTCAAAATAGAGAGTAGGGCATAACCAAATACTAACTTCAATAATTCGAACTGGATTAGAACACATTCTTAACACGAGCAAAGCTCAAACTAGGGTGATTGTTACAAAACCTAGGAAGATAGTTATGCAACCCTTAAAGGAATAAAAGGAATACTAAGATCTGAAAACAAGTGCACAAACCGACATATGAAAGCAGCCTCAGATGAAGTAGTCAACAATCAAGAGAACTTTGTGCACTAGAATAACAATAAGGCAATCAAATACAAATCTTCAAACCAAGTGGACCCTACAATTGAGAATAGAGGAATGAGAACACCCGAAATCTTATTCTTGCTATCGTCCCATTGATGCCTTCAATTTGTCAAGCAGACATTGCTGTTGAACTTTCTGATTCACCATAGACTTCTTCAGCCCTAATCTGCAAAAGAAGAAGTACAAGTTCTTCCTTCAAGCTATTAGGCCTTATAAAAGGAACTTGGCTCTGATACCATGTTAGTTTTAGTGACCAGATTTAAGTAAACTCAGGAATTAACTTAAATGTAAACACACAAGAGACACAAAACACAATATACCCTAGGAAAACCTCCCTCTTGGAGGAAAAACCCAGCATCAAAGATCCAGATCAAAACCCTTTAGTATGAGCAAATTACAATTACAATAAGGATCAGATCACTTATTTGATAAGACTCCCAATCTAGGGCAGTGCTTTGTCAATATGAATTCCTTTATGTGTAGACCCTAATCTGAAGATGCACAGGCAGGGTTTCGGCTGTAAGGTAGATGATTGTCACAGCTTGATATCACCCAACAAATCTGCCAATAAGTCTGCTACCTGAAGATGCACAAATCCGAATTGGAATGGAGCTTGACATGCACAATATTTAGCACATATGTGAAGGAGATCTATAGCCTGATCTGACATACAAATTCGCCCAGCTGTTATGAAGCAACACGTTGATTTTGTGAAGACCAATTTGCTGAAGAAGAGAAGAGAGGATATTCGCTAGGGCAGAATATTTGATTGCTAGGAATGATTGATTGAATGTAAATTTCTGATTGCCATGATTGACAAGGCTCAATCCTCTTACATAGGTCGACCTAGCCTCATTAGGCCGACTTCTTCATATTATTGTCCTTTTGACAAGTTTGCGCCCAAATCAAGTTACATTCTCCAATTGGGCCCAACCCATTATTGATTATGCACAGGTAGGGTTTCGGCTGTAAGGTAGATGATTGTCACAGCTTGATATCACCCAACAAATCTGCCAATAAGTTTGCTACTTGAAGATGCACAAATCCGAACTAGAATGGAGCTTGACATGCACAATATTTAGCACATATGTGAAGGAGATCTATAGCCTGATCTGGCATACAAATTCGCCCAGCTGTTATGAAGCAATACGTTGATTTTGTGAAGACCAATTTGCTGAAGAAGAGAAGAGAGGATATTCGCTAGGGCAGAATATTTGATTGTTAGGAATGATTGATTGAATGTAAATGTCTGATTGCCATGATTGACAAGGCTCAATCCTCTTACATAGGTCGACCTAGCCTCATTAGGCCGACTTCTTCATATTATTGTCCTTTTGACAAGTTTGGCGCCCAAATCAAGTTACATTCTCCAATTGGGCCCAACCCATTATTGATTATGCACAGGTAGGGTTTCGGCTGTAAGGTAGATGATTGTCACAGCTTGGTATCACCCAACAAATCTGCCAATAAGTCTGCTACCTGAAGATGCACAAATCCGAACTGGAATGGAGCTTGACATGCACAATATTTAGCACATATGTGAAGGAAATCTATAGCCTGATTTGGCATACAAATTCGCCCAGCTGTTATGAAGCAATACGTTGATTTTGTGAAGACCAATTTGCTGAAGAAGAGAAGAGAGGATATTCGCTAGGGCAGAATATTTGATTGCTTGGAATGATTGATTGAATGTAAATGTCTGATTGCCATGATTGACAAGGCTCAATCCTCTTACATAGGTCAACCTAGCCTCATTAGGCCGACTTCTTCATATTATTGTCCTTTTGACAAGTTTGGCGCCCAAATCAAGTTACATTCTCCAATCGGGCCCAACCCATTATTGATTATAAGTTATATAAATAATTGCATATCACACGTTTCATTTGGGGCTGGACTCAATTACAAGTTACATTATGAGTCTCCCTTACATTTAACTTAATCACAAGTTACATGGTGTGATTTTGGGCCCAGCCCAATAGTAATTTAATCGCACAAGTTATACACCAAATTTGAATTGCATTTATGCAACATTTAAATTTGAAACATAATCCGAGCTAGCTATAATTTCAACAATACTTATATTCATTAAAGGCAACATAAGGCTCAATGTAATTGGAATGCAAATATTTGAAGTTTCAAAATTATAATTTTCCAATGTTTCCATATATTGATACAAAATGATAAGTGGCATACCTATTTTCATTAAAAACAATACAAGGCTCAATATAATTGTAATACAAAATTTTGAAGTTTCCAATGTTTGGAAGATCTTCCAAAATCCAGAATTTGCATTATGATTCCTATGGACCTGAAACCACTCTCAAACATCCTGACAAAATATATGAAATATAACTTAAAGTATAAGATACTTAAATGTTATATTTCATATCTATATCTTGACGAAGAGCCTGGAACTTGTGAAAAAATTCATGAATCCTTCACTTAGTGAAAATTCCGCCCCAGGATGCAGTTGGGCGCCAAACTGAGGGACGCAAGGACAAACGGAAAATTCCATGAATCCATGGCATAGTGAAAATTGCGCCCAAGGATGCAGTTGGGTGCCAAACTAAGGGAGGCAAGGACAAAAGGAAAATTCCACGAATCCATGGCATAGTGAAAATTGCGCCCAAGGATGTAGTTGGGCGCCAAATTGAGGGAGGGAGCTTTCTATGAAATTGTTGCGATAAGTTTTTGAGAAAATAATAGTGAAACGTTGTTCTCTGATGGTATCCACTTCAATTATTTTTTTAAAGCTTGTATGGTTTCACCTTCCTCGCTTAGAGTAGAAGTAGTATAATGCTTTGATTTCAATGGAAAATGTAATGGTTTTTGATGAATTTCCCTTGTTCATACTTTTTGCATCTTGCTGATTGTAAGTTGTAGTGTAAAGTTAGTCTGAGACCCCTAAATTCGTGCTAAGTTCGATTGTGGATAGTTGTTTGGATTGTGCCGTTTTGGGTATTCAAATGTACTTTTTCGATTTGAAAATCCTCTAGCATCCCCAGAAGATTGCACCGGTTTTTGCGGAGTTGTAGTTGATCTTGGCAAAACAGAGCTTGGTTTATTTGGAATCTGTCCACCAAAGCACTATCCATTGTTATCACTGCCCTTAGGAGTAGATTTAGATCCTTCTAAACCCTTTTCCTTTTACTTTCAGTTCATTTTAGTCCATTGAAAGCAATAGCATCGCAGAATTGCCATATCCGATGATGGAGTTCCAGCCACAGCAAAGAAGTGAAAGAACAATGCACACGTAAGGCCCCTTGGATTACCAACAATCACATCAGCCAACTGAGTCACGTCCACGCATTGAAGGAACCTTGGAGTCGATTGTTTGAACTTATTGCAATCTTAGCATGCAATCATACTTTGATCAAGAGAGAGTGAAGTGATCGTTAGGCAACTTTATTCTGTGTTAGATGCGGTCATAAAAAACACGTCAACACATACCTTGTCTCAACACGTTTGAGTAACTCCTCATTTTTTCTAGTTTCAGCCACCACTTTTCACCAATTTATTTTCCCTATGTCTTTCAATGCATAAACACATGGGGTCCAAAAGATGTGCTTGTAAGTACCCTCCACCATCAAGTCAGCTGATTTGCTGATTTGGACACACATGCTGAATCGGTGATCACCTGTACAATATTTGAGGGCCCAACCTCCTCTATGGCATCTCTCAAAATAGTAAACTAGAAGTTTGCATCCTTAGAAAGATGTGCTTGTAAGTACCCTCCACCATCAAACCAACTGATTTGCTGATTTGCACACACATGATGAATCGGTGATCACACACACATGATGAATCGGTGATCACCTGTACAATATTTGAGGGTCCAACCTCCTCTATGTCATCTCTCAAAATAGTAAACTAGAAGTTTGCATCCTTAGGCTTCCTTGAACAATCCATAGCTGATTTGCTGATTTGCACACACATGCTGAATCGGTGATCACCTGTACAATATTTGAGGGCCCAACCTCCTCTATGGCATCTCTCAAAATAGTAAACTAGAAGTTTGCATCCTTAGGCTTCCTTGAACAATCCATGGCTCTGAGAAAATAAGAACTAGAAGGGGATGTGACAATGATATTGATGAGTGGCCAATGTTTAACATCAGTCCACCCATCCATCACAATAGAACAACCTGTTTGCCTCATATCCTTCATTAGCACATTAACCTTAAAATATTCTTTGTCTAGGAGGGTAGTCCGTAGCTTATGATCTCCAGGGGGTATGAATGAGGGACCAATAGGGGCTATATCTCTAATCATTTGTTTGAAGAGGATTGGGCCACATGAAATGGGATGGCATGAGCAAAAAAGAATTTGGCCATGGAAAACTCTATAGCTTCTTGTGCTTGCACATTAAACATAGCTTTAACTGATAGGGACTACATCTCTAATCATTTGTTTGAACAGTTTTGGGCCACATGAAATGGGATGGCATGAGCAAAACAGAATTTGGCCATGGAAAATTCTGTACCTTCTTGTGCTTGCACATTAAACATAGCTTTAACTAACCCTCCCTTGTCACCACCACTCACCTTTCTCTTTCCTTTGTGCCAACTTGACTACTACTAATAGCGGATGAGGCAAAGATGATTGTGCATTTGCAAAAGGACTGGCTAGCAATGCCACATCTTGTTTCCTCATTTCTGCCTCCGTGTGCAATCTATGGCATTCTATCCTCTCTTCTTTTAGTGTTGGACAAGCTTTAATTCCATGGCATGTAACACCCAAAAAAAGGACCTTGGCATTCTATCCTCTCTTCTTTTAGTGTTGGACAAGCTTTAATTCCATGGCATGTAACACCCAAAAAAAGGACCTTACCCTCACGTAGCTGCCTCTAATATCTGTCAAGCAAAGATTACAATTCCACACTCTACTCCCTTTGAACTTTTTTTATTTTGATCCTTAGGTGTAATATAGTGGAGAAGAGGTTTCTTCTTGTTGAAAGGGCCCTTTGCATATTTTTCCATGATTGTTCTTAAATAAGTTTGGTTGCTCTCCACTACACTACTGCTATCACCCTCACTACTGCTCCCTTTTTTTTATTTGACATTGAATGCAACCTTAAATTGAAAAAATGCGAAAAATAAAAAAAATCAGACATTACATGCTTCAAACTTTGAAATTTAAGCTTCAAGCAAGATTGCCCTAGATTGATCCTTTTATCCCCTGTTGCTCCTCTTTCAATGGATTTCTTCAAACCCTTTGTTGCTCCACTTTTTTCCCCTCACACAAATGATGAAATGAGTCAAATTGTTTTACCTATTGACCTTTAGGGCAAGTTGGGATGTAGGGCCCACAAAAGAATAAAAAAAAGTTTTTTTTTAAGTTGTGTTTTTAAAAAAAGACCCCCTCATGCTAGGGACATCTAGTCATCTCTGAGACGGTTGAGGGGCATCCTAGATGTCCCCTGATGTCCTCGGTGTTATGGTGTTGTCCCTAAGTTTTCAAGTTGTCTCTTGATAATTTTGATAGATCGAGGACGTGGGGGGATGTCCCTGGGCTGTCCCCAAGTCCCCAAGTGGGGGACATGGTTTTTAGGCCCGAGGATGTTCCCAAGTAATCTTTAATTTTAATTCTTTTTTTTTCAAATTTACACATAACCTGGCCAAATCTTAGTGATAGTAATGGCTGGGTTTGGCAAGTTTGGTAGACATGTTGAGTACTTGGGGCTTGAGTCTCTAGGCCTCAATTCACTCTACCCACCTTTAGACTCATTGAGATTGGGTTAGTCTTGGCGACTAGAATACTAACCGCTAGAAAATGAAGTGCCGCACATGGAAGGCCAATTGGATTAACTTCTATAATGACCTTTGTCTTCATGACTATTCAAATTATAATTGTACATCTATTGCATAACAGATTGGATTGAAAAATAGGATATTTAGGAGATAATACACAACCATACATCTCTCTCAAGAGTATGCATCTATAGAATGATAGAATAATAAAATAGTCTGTTTTAGTTCTTTTATTCTTATTTGTCTAAACCTCTTAATGTTAAGATAGGAGATATTTTTCCATAGCAAGTCAAATTATGATATTGCTCTTAGGATTCAATTGTGTAGTTTTCAAGTCAAACTCATTGACCCATGTTTCATGAGTAGTGGTTCACAAGAACCCATCTCTCGTGAGAGAGAATGAATGGTTGAACCCATCTCTCGTGAGAATGAATGGTACAATTAGCACTCACCTAGATGCAATGAGTGCTAAGCATACCATTCATTCTCAGGAGATGGGTTCTTGTGAACCACTACTCATGAAACGTGGGTAAATGAGTTGAGTTTGACTCGAAAACTACATAGAAATATCATAATAGCAATATCATAATAGACCTCTTGTTCCCACCTTTCTTTTGCACCCTTATAACACACCAATTTGTGCAGCTAGAGTGTTGTCCCCTAGATTAACTGCGATTTTGATCATTAAGTTTTAGAAGGGCACACACTTCTCTATATGGCAACACATTTTTTATTCTTAATGGTCATGTGTGCCAATGCAAGTACTTGAACTTTTTTTTTAAACAAAACTTGCCCCCTTGTTAGGTGGCACATGCTTCTCTACATAACACATCTTATCGGTGGTGTGTGCCAATGCAAGTACTTGATTTTTTAAAAAAAATTGCCCCCTTGCTAGGTGGCACATGCCTAACAATGAGTGTACATTTCCATCTTTTTTCAAAAGATTTTGAACCTAATTTTGTTTGCCTTTAGTGCTCTCTCAATTCGAGAGCATATTTTCATGACTTGATGATTTTAAAGTATTTGAAATTTGTTTTTTGCTTTGGTGAATGCGTTTGAAAGCTCTTTTTATTGATCCTACAACGACATGGATGAGAGATGACAAAAATAACATGGATTATTTTTGACGAATCATTGAAACATGACTCAAAAAATAAGGAAATGACAATTTTAGCTTGAAATAACATTTTTTTTATTAAAGGAGATGATGCTCTGGACTATAATAAATCCTTCGCATAGGAGCCTCTCATTCTTATCATTTGTTGCCATATCTTGTGAAATACATATAATGTTATTCAACTTCAATTTAGGTAATGGTCTCTCCCCATTGATTTTGGGTCAACAGGCGCACATCCTTTTTTATTTTTGAGATTCAGGGCGTCTGATGATCATGAAGTTAGTTTCAAATGCTGGATTGGGAAAAGCTACCCAAAGAGTAAATTTGTTATCAAACATTAACCATTTGCAAATTCAGATTTTTTATTCTTTTTATGCTTGTTCTTTATTTGAAGCGGGTAGTTGAGCCTGGAGCATAGCTACACCAGGATCCTCAAATTGAGAATGCAGATTCTATGAAGTGCAGAAAAACTCAGACTGTATATCTGACTCATGACTGAGTTCTACATACATAATCACCAATGCTTTCCCATGTAACATAGTATCATTTGTAGTTATGGCTGGCATAACTATATTTTGGAATTGTAGAATTATTTAATGTATGATATTGATTTCCTTATTGACTGTTTGCATAGTGACTATTTTCATGCCTGGAAGCAGTATCCTTACTTTTGGGTTGCTTCTATACAGATTTTCATTATTGTTATGCTTGCTTTATTTCTATAGGATAGCTATATCTACATAAAGGACTCTTTGTGATGCCTTCTAGGACAAATCTGACCAAGCTATACCTACATAAAGGACTATTTGTGATGCCTTCCCCCGAGTAATACACATAATAATTGTGATCACAACAGCCCTAGAACATACTTTTGGGATGTACAGAGGCCAAATAATTTAACTCATGATTGATGTGAATTGAACATATGGCCTGTTTTGCTGGCTTCACCGGATTGCAGTTCTAGTTTCTCTCAATAATGTAGAAATTACTTTTTTGCATTCAATGGTTCTCTTATCTTCAGCATGCAACAAGCAGTTTTTTGGTCATATGGCTAGTCTTGCCTGCTTAACTGAATTGCAGTCCTTGTTTGTAGTTTTTGCCTTTTATGGTTCTCTAATTGTTTGCATCCAACAAGCAGTTTTTTGATTTCTCAATATTCATAAGCTTCTTCTGCTTAATATGTTGCAGGTATGGCTGGTCTTGCAGTAACATATGGTCTCACATTGAATGCTAGGCAGTCTCGCTGGATTTTGAGTCTGTGCAAACTGGAGAACAAAATTATTTCAATTGAACGGATTCAGCAGTATTCTTGTATTCCTAGTGAGGCTCCATTAGTGATTGAAAACAGTCGGCCTTCACCTTCGTGGCCATTTCAGGGAACTGTTGATATAGTAAATTTGCAGGTAAGCAATTATAGGTCTATGATAATCTGGTGCTCTAGTAAAGTTTGGTTTCTACTGTTTGGGAAAGTATTCCAAAACCTTGTAAAGCTTGAAATTTTGAAACTTGAAGTGGATTTAGACTATGCGTTTTGAGTCCAAGACCCAGTTTTCTCATTTCTCATTTACCATTACTGTTGATATCGCATGCTACTTGATTCTTGATATGGATTTAAATGTTTTACAGTTGACTGGCTATGTAGTCAGTTATAGAGTCCAAACATGATTTACCCGCCTCAAAAAAATAAAGTTAAAATGCGTTATATTATGATCTCAAGACATTGTTCCAATTTGTTCAACCTTGTAACTATGATTTCTTGCAATAAAAATTTAGATGAGGTTATATTCTATGCATGGTAGTAGTAAAATGCATATGACGTTTTGCTGAAATGGAAGGGTCATAGGAAAGCATTTTAATAGAGATATTGGTCAATACTAGAACCAGAGAAGTGAGATAGCGAGTGTAAATGATGATTGTCGTGTACACTCTTCTAGAATGGGCTGATGGTTTCTAGTTGCTCATGCTTCATCTTCTACATTTACATGCACCACAGGCATTGGGGGCTGATATGATATACTTAGGTTAGAGTTTTATAAGTCTAAAGACAACAGGAAATCGTGATTACTTCCAATAAGATACAGCACTGAGCGCTAAAAATGTACTTGTATGTGAAAAACTAGTATTATTCAAATTCTGAAAGCTTCCATAATATCAAAAATACAGTTGCTTTTAAATAAAATACACCAGGGTCAATAAAACCACACCCCCCTGTACAGATAACAGAATATGAAATTGAGTAATAGCTCAAAGCTTTATGAGAATGCTATTAATGAGGCTAGAAAGTTTACCAAATGTAACTGTATGATGGAAGAAATCGATTCCAAGTCTACACAAAAGGGAACAAGAAAAAATCACGGGCTATAGTTGTATTCAATCCCCAGCTACATGTAGTGAGAAGTTTTGCTGTTTTGGCACTGGATAACAACCCCATCTACATAGATGAAAAATGATGATGTAGGAATGCAAACCAGTGTGCCTCACAGCAAGCAATTCTCATCTATCTCCTATTCCTGTTGCTGGTCAGGTAAGAGATTTACATTCTGTTTTCCTATGTCTTTTTTCTCCTTTCACTCCTGTGTAAAGGCCAACTTTCCCACCAAGATATCCCCAACAGGCTATCAGTGTTCAAGTCTGTGAATTGACTATCCCTGTATTCATTTTCTGAATGTTACCCCTAGCTACAAAGCTACTGACTGACTGAATAGCCCTTTCACTCAAGGAGGATCTTCTCTCACTGTTTTGGGATTGGTATGGGAGAGCATGATGGATCTTAAAACCCTGAGAAGAGAAACCAATAGGAGGTTATCCATATCACTATTTTAAGTGAAGGGCCTACGTACTTCCATTCTAACAAGACCTTGGTTTATGTTGTTCCAATCTTAGCTATTGATAGGTTTGAAGAAAATGAAGTTAAGCTGAGGGAGAAATTGAGCGAGCATGATACTCTAATTCCAATTTTGAGTTATCACATCACTGAATTGTCCATCTCCTTTGACAAATGAAATGATTGTATATACACCCCATAGATAATTGTGGCTACCAGCTGCACTGACTACCAGCAGCACCCATTGAAGCCGATTGAATTTGTTTTATGCAGATCGAATTATATAACTGGTAGCTGAGGCAATCCTGGAAAGAAAGAACTGAATTCCACATTCTGCCAAGAGACAAGCCACTCAAATGGCAATTTGCAGCAGCGTTCAGGCACAAGCAACCTACAGGGTTTCAATCTTTAAGACAAACTACTGAGCTGGTTCTACTACATGCGATCATCAAGCAATGATATAACATGACAATCATGGTGATCCAAACCTAAGCAAATCCTGGAGAGGGCTTCTACCCTCTTCTGATCTCAAATAATGTATCGTGGGAAGTATCAAAAGGGTTATTTTCAAGACTCCCATTTGTATTTCTAACATGTAATTGATATATAGTCTTGAACCATAGAAGAATATATTCTTAGTTTCTGGCGATTGTGGAACATCTTCAACTTTCTTGCTCGTTCGGCTTTATTCACAGTTGATCAGATCAGTCTCTCCTCTTCTTTGGTCTGTTTAATGATGTAATACCTCCTTTAAGTTGATTTAAAATGTTTTATTTTTCTCCCAAAATTAAGAAGTTACATATTGGGCGTCATCATTCTTAATCCTATCAAAGTGAATGTTGTTGGGTGGTTTGATCGATAAGGGTTCATTTGAGATTCAGTTATAAATCATCCTAGCACCTTTGAAAGCAAGAAGTTGGTATCCAGAAATACTGTCAGTGGAAATATCAATATTTTTTAGTTGTTATGTGTGCTTGACATTTATTAGGCGCACAACTGATTTTCCTTTCATAACCAAGTTTCAGATCAAGTAATATATCCTCTTAGAGAATTAAAGTTTGTTGGCATCTCACTTATATCCTGAAGGCAGTAGGCTCAGCATACAGAAATCCTATATCTTCTCATGGTCTGAATTTTGGTTATGTTTTGAAAAGCAATATTGCCAGTTTTTATACTCTTTATGGATTGTTTAAAGTTTAAACCTCACAGAATGTTGCCATTCATAGAATTACATCTCAAAATCCCTTTCTTATCCAACAAGGATTACTCTATGGCTTTTTCTACATATTATTTTGCCACATTAAAATTTATTTTCTCGTAGATCTACTTGTTGGCCTAGTTTCCTTGACTTACGGTGTGCTTTGATTTATTGAATCTATTCTTATTGAAAGTTTCTTTCCTGGTTTGCATGTGTTAGATCAAGGAGAAGACCTACCATTTATTATCAATAATTCTAAGCTTGGTCTTGATCTAGTAGATCATTTGCATGTTTGGATTGATATTTAACAGACAAAGCCTTCGAATAGACAAAGCCTTCAAATGAAGGCTGTTATCCTTATCTTTTTCTTCCAAACCTCTACTCACCATTGTTAATGTTTAAGTTTAAAAGTATGTCAAAGTATTTGTGCCACCCCTGCCTTTGCAGCCCCTGCACCGCCGGCCCCACACCGTCCCCAAACTTAGGCCCTTGGTCCCTGTCTCCTTATTCTAATTCCTTACACATCTTTTACAACTAATTTTTCAAGTACTATACGTATTTGTGCCACCCCTGCCTTTGCGGCCCCTGCACCGCTGGCCCCACACCGTCCCCAAATTTAGGCCCTTGGTCCCTGTCCCCGCATTTCTCCATTAGGACACTCTGTGGAACTATGTAGATATTGCTTATGCTTCTTTACATTGGATATAATAGAAGATGTGTAGAATAATTACTATATAAAATTATGATATAAAGTGTAGACAGTAAAATCCATTTTCAATTCCAATTCTCTGAGGAATGAATCGTGCTAGATTGGATGATTTGACAAAATCTGAATAATAGCACACGCATAGTATTCAACCTGCGGGGATTGTATATTGTACAGCCACATGCATCCCCAAGTTCTTTGGAGAAAGTGCTTCCTGTCTGATACAGGCTGGATATTTTGATTAATATCAGGGTAAGGTTAACCATCTTCACGTACATGATACCTGAATACTGTTTGCCATTTCTGTAGATGTACTGTATATTTTTGAATAATTGCCCTTTTTCAAACTGACATGTTATTTTGGCTTTCCCGTGAAGACCTTAGCATGTTAATTTTTAATGTTTTACTTTGAAATGATCCATTTGTATCTGAAAAATTACTTTCATCTAGTCTTATGGTTAAAATAAAATTGTTTTGGATTCAACTGACAGGTGAAATATAAGGAGAACCTTCCGAAGGTTCTACATGGTATAACCTGCACATTTCTTGGAGGGAAGAAAATAGGGATAGTGGGACGGACGGGCAGTGGGAAATCTACCCTAATTCAAGCTTTGTTTCGGATGGTGGAGCCTGTGGATGGAAGAATTGTCATTGATGGCTTAGATATATCAACCATAGGCTTACATGATCTACGCTCACGTTTAGGCATTATCCCACAAGATCCAACTTTATTCGAGGGAACAATTCGTTTCAATCTTGATCCTCTTGAAGAACATTCAGACAATGAAATCTGGGAGGTATGCTCTTGAATGGTGATAATAATTATAGTAACTAGAAAACTCTGATAAAAAACATGAGAGAGTGTTGCATTATGATAATGATGTAATTGATTTGTGCATGTTACTTTAATGGCAATCATGATATGCCCGTGTTACTTACTAAGGATTGGGTTTTGTCTTTCAGGCTCTTGACAAGTGTCAGCTCGGAGATGTAGTCCGGCAGAAGGAAGCGAAACTCGATAGCCCAGGTTGGTTTTACTCTTGATGCTACCTAAGTTTTTAAATGTTTGTTTCATCTCATTCACTTGGATCATCTGCAGGTCGGTGGTACTGTATTTAAATTTAATGATGCTTTGTTGATTAGAAGTGATGATGGACATGTCATTGCAGTGACAGAGAATGGAGAAAATTGGAGCATGGGGCAAAGGCAGCTTGTATCTTTAGGTCGAGCATTGCTGAAACAAGCCCGTATACTGGTGCTTGATGAAGCAACTGCATCAGTGGATACAGCGACTGATGGTGTCATTCAGCGAACAATTCGGGCTGAGTTCATGGATTGTACTGTCATTTCTATTGCACATCGTATTCCAACAGTAATAGACAGTGATCAAGTTCTGGTTTTAAGTGATGGTAAATATCAGGGTGCTCATTGTGGATGTAATGTTTTTGATTCTTAAACTAAACTGTGATGCTAGAACTACTAATATGAATATTTCTTTCTAAACTAACAGATTTATTGTGTGGTTACTCTTACTGATTGCAGGGAGAGTGGCAGAATTTGATACTCCATTAGCACTTCTAGAAGACAAGTCATCTTTGTTTTTCAAGCTTGTATCAGAGTATTCAATGAGGTCGAGTAGTGTTTCTGACGTGGCAAACATGAGCTAGACATAAACTGTGAAGAACAAAGGTGGTTAAGGGGTTGCCTAGGAAGTCTGGCCTATGCGATTGATTGTGACAAAAAATGGATCTAACATGTAGCTTTCGCTGGACTGGGATCTAACAAGTAGCTTTCGCTGGACTGTGCTGTCATTTAGCTACTAACCGAGATTCTCAGTTGAATTGAGGCCAGTCATCATGCCATGCCTGCAACTGTGTATCCAGAATGGGGAATTTAATGCCCAAAGTAAATCTCTTATTTTTTCCAGACGATTGCAAAATATGGCCAATGATCAGATATGAGCCACTGGAGGTGAAAAGAATATGTTTGTGGATCATTAACCTCAGTAATTTTTTAAGTTTTATGAGCTACCCTTACATGTTCATCTTGTAGCACATTTATCCTGTTTGGGTTATTTATGTATTGGTGCTCTGCTATTCTCATCTTTGTAAGAAGAATTTTGACTTGGGCCAAATTTTATGACACTATATCATCTTATGATCAGGAATTCTGAAAGCTATTTCCTAAGTAGACGAGAATCGGGAATGCTTCGCCAACTGTGAAGCATTTTTTCCTGTCAAGGCCTTTGGATCTTCTTTATTCTCATATTGTTCCTTAATAGTTAAGTAGTCCCAATAAAAAAATAAATTCTAGGTTTTGGAGCAATATATACTTATTACTTTAAGGCGGAGAGCAATGCTTTGAAGAAATTTTGAATCGACAAAAAAATTCCATTTGAGCTTTCTTTTTCAACTGCGTGAGGCATAAGTGTTCTATAGTATGATTATTCCTACTCTAGAGGCCATATATTTAGGGGAAATGGTTTATATAGAGTAAAAGAGGTTTTGTATTCCTAATGCCATACATCGGATAATGAGCTTGCATGCCAGGTTCATGATGATGGATATAGTGTTCTTGGAATGCTCAACGTTTGTCTTGTGTTTGTTTCCCAAGTTTTTTTGAATGGCGTATAACATTTAACTGGTTTCTATTGTAAATCTCCACTGGGCATTGTAGGCTTTTCTGCGCTTTACTGGGACCTTAGTTATAAATCGTTTGGCATCTTGTAGTTGAGAGGTTCAAATCGTGCAGATATTTGTTACTACTGAAGCTGTTATACATTTGTCAATGATTTAGAAGTTAAAGGGAGACGTCACAACCACGTATCTTTTGCTGATGCTAAGCTCATGCTAAAGACTTCTTTTTATGGACAGCATTTTTTGGTTGTGGTTTTCCTCAGGTTGTGTTTCTCTTGTATATCATTATATCTTTATGCTACTAATAGTTATTTATGTAGAATGCCCATGGTCTGCTAGCTCTTCATGTATAGAATCGATTGGAATGATTTCCAAAGCAGAGGAGAATCGATGCATCTCAAATTCTCAATAGTTATTTATGTAGAATATACATCTTTATGCTACTAATAGTTATTTATGTAGAATGCCCATGGTCTGCTAGCTCTTCATGTATAGAATCGATTGGAATGATTTCCAAAGCAGAGGAGAATCGATGCATCTCAATTTACCTGTTCAATTTGTTTTTAACAATTATGCTAGTTTTTTCATGAGTTGCGTTGATGTTGATGAGTTGCTTCAACTTAAATGGAACTCAGTGCCTTAATTGGACCACCTAAATACTGGAGTCTAAGGCCCATCTACGGGAGTCGTAGAGTGTTCTCTTAGGTATTTGCTTGTGATTTGATTTGAAACTAGTTTACTGTACATTGTGACCACAATGGTTTTATCATTTACAATAGCATTATGAGTTTCAGTTATTTGAACACATCATTTGATGTCAAATGTTCTTTAACATTGAGGCAGATAGATGTTTATTTGAACACATCATTTGATATATAAAATGTGTTGTTTTTAATATAAAATGTGTTGTTTTTAATATGAATTTGATATTTACAAATATTTAGCTAATCATTTGGTTTTTTGAAATGTGTTAGGATAACACAAGAAAGTTATTGAAGTGAAGAGAATGTGTTTAAAAAATGTGGCAAGTGAAGCTATAAATAGGATGCTTATATCATACGATAGTCATTAATGCACAAATTTATGAAAGAAATGGTTCTAAACTTGTTAACTTGCTATAAATAGGATGCTTATATCATACGATAGTCATTAATGCACAAATTTATGAAAGAAATGGTTCTAAACTTGTTAATCAATTAACTTAACTTGCAATATATAAATAAGAACAAGCATAATTAAGTTTGTCAATAACAATCTTAGGCCTTACGATCACATAGTCAACTAGAATTTCAATAAATTGACAAGTCTAATTAGCCTACAAAGATAAATGCTCAATTGGAATAATAACGATCTATAATTTCAATAAATTGACAAGTCTAATTAGCCTACAAAGATAAATGCTCAATTGGAATAATAACTCCTATTGACTTCAACTTAATTCCCTTCATGAAATTCTTCAATTATTGCGACAATGTTTTACTATCATAGATAGATGTGCATACCCTTAGAGAATGTGAAAAATCACAAGAGTTGAGAAATTAGAAGCATTGTGGACAAAGTTTGGATAATTTTAGTTTGGTTGAAACTAGTGGACAATTATTCCTAGTTTGTATATTTATATTTAGATGTTTTACATAGTGTAATGTTACCAAAATCTATTGGTGGGTGAAAAATGTGTGAATGAGAGATCAAGAGGAAAACTACCCTTTCCCTCCAAGGAGAGATGAGAGTTTCACTATGTATTTCCCTTACACTTTTCACCTAAGGAGAGATGAGAGTTTCACTATGTATTTCCCTTACACTTTTCACCTAATTACATTGGAAGAGGAGAGGAAAATTCACTAGATTCAAATTCAATCTCAACAAAAGAAGATAGAATTCTGAGTGAAATGATAATGATAAGCTAATCTCCTCTTCCTATTTGAAATGGAAAGGAATTGATTGAATTATGTAGTGCAAAAGTGACAAAGAACTGATTATAACTTGAGATCGGAGTATGGGATGAAGCTGTGCACCTGAGTCTGTCTGTAATATGTTGAGACGAAGCCGCCCTACGAATTTAAGGAAAAGTCGTCCGAACCACAACGGGAATGTACACGGTTCTTTGAAAAATCCACGAAACGAAAAGGGTTTTTTCGCCTCTGCAAATGGAGCCCGAATTTGGAAGTACAGCAGTGTACCTGCAACCTACACACAGAAAATAGAGGAAAATGGGTTGGGATTGGGGGTTTGCCTGAAGGCAAACCCCCGCTTTGGAATTAACCAAGTAATGAAAGAAAGTACTTGCAAGTATATGTAAATGAAATATTGAAATGTAAATCACCTCAAGGGAGGTTGTGATAGCAATGTTTATAGAAATGCTTGTGTGGAATTGAATGTTGGAATCAATCTTCTCTTCAATGGTTGAACCCTTGACTTGAATGCAACACCTTGCCTTGAAGGGAGACTTGAGAATGCTCTATGCTGGAAAAAAATGTTTGAATGCTCTTGAATGCTTGATTGCAAATTTTCACCATATTGAACTTATCCAACTTGACCAACTTATCAAATGAGAGGGCAAATGCCACTTAAATGCATGTCAATTAGGGTTAATGAAATAGATTTTTCGTCATAAGCCGACATTGGGGAAGTTTTCCCGCTCACTGCACAACCTACAATGCATACTTTAGGAAAGGTATGCCCCAAAATAGGGCAGGGACAAGGGCGCCACACCCCTATCTTAGGGGGGACAAGGGTGCAAAGCTCGTCCCGCCCCTTTCTCCAGGGAAAAGTGCAGACAGGGTGGTGCAGAGGCCAAGGGAGAAGCAAATTTTGAGGGTTGAATAGTCTCCAGTCTCCGATCAGGCTAGGGGATTCGATTTCGCATGCATGAGGACCCTAATGCGGTCAAAATTGTTAGGGTCACAATTTTATGACACTACATTTATCCCCCACTTTAGCGGGAGTATGAGCGTACACCAATACTATCGGTAAAGTACAAGGAAACAAGATTGAAAGACTTTTACCACGTTAAGGAGGTAAGATGCGCCAAGCCCCCAATGGAGTTAGGATCTTACGACTTCGATTGACAAAGTAAAAGGGAAGATCGAGAAGGAGAGAACCATGACTGCAAGTAGCAAAGTTCCCCTCACTACAAGTCACGAAAACAAGGATACCAAATATTACAAAGCAAAACAAAGTTCACTAAGTAATTCTAAGTATCAAGAAGGAATATATGAGCGAAGTGTATGCCCCCACATTAAAGAGATCACACACGCTTTATCGGGAGCGATTTCTTTAAGGTAGGATACACCCAAGAGAGAGAGAAGATATGAAGCACGTTATCGCAAGGATTTAGCCCCCAATCAAGAAATAAATCCAAGGATAATGAACACAAAACACGAGGTATGAGGTAGTTTCACTTTCCTTAGGGTTAGTATGCTGTATGATAACTCATGTATATCATGTATGTATATGTGCATATAATAATCGTCATTCCCCAAAGGACACCACCTTAGAAGAAAGGGAAGAGAGGATGTATTTTGAGTCAACATGAAAGAGACCAAGAAAGATCTCAATGCTTTGCATCGTCCCCAAATAGACATTAAGGGAACAATAGAAGAACATGAATACACATAGAAGAATGGTCACAAAAGAGCAAGAAAAGAGAGAGAGAAGATCTACAGTGTTAATATTGCTAATCTAGCACGACATCCACCTCCCGATCTTGTTGATCACTATTTCGAGAAGGTGAGCAACACACCAGAGGAGCGACATCGAGCACAATAGATGGAGCTATCACAAGATCCAAACAAGGACTATGCTCATGTTGTAAGTCACTTTGTTCGATTCTAGGAGCTAGGATTAGGGTTTGTGAAAATTCAGTTGATAAATGCTTGTCCACATCAACATATTCATACTCACTATCAGAAGCCTTAGGAGTTGTATTTCCATCATGAATAACATTTTCACCCATTTCTTCATCAAAGTTTAAAGAAAGAGGAGCAAGAACACGAACAAGAGTAAAACCATCACATGTTTTGTGCAACTTATGATTTGGAGATGTAGGTTGAACATCTTGCTTAGGAGAAAAGGGAATCATGTCAATTGTTGGAGTCTGAGAAGATTGAGTATTTTGAGGGATAGCTTCATGAGCTCGAACACAACGTCTTCGTCGACGTTCTCTTGCACAATGATTCCGTTGAGTCTTAGTGGAAGGCTGAGAAGGAGGAGGAACACTTGAAAAAGTAGGAATGTTTCTCTCCTTGCTAGTTGAAGGTTTAGGTTGAACAAGAGGAGAAGAAAGCCTCTTCTCTCGATAAGAGGAAGGAGGTGGAACTGCACTATACAAAGGAGGAATATTAGGTGTAGGAAGGAGACCATGTCCATCATGAGGAGGTACAAGTCTAACCTTAGGAAGAATATTGTTGTTCTTCTAAGGAGAAGGTATAGTCACATCCATAGGAATAGGTTGACGATATTCCTTAGGAGGGAGATTAGTTCCATTCGTGAGGGGAAGAACCTCATCTTGAAGAAAAATAGGAATGTCAAGTGTTGGGGATCTAGGTTGACTTAAGGATAAGATCATATCTTTCTTCCATTTTTGATAAGATTGAAAAAGAACATCGCTCCTTGATGGAAGAGATTGAAATTGCTTAGGCCAAAAGAAATCAATAGGAACACCGGGCTTCTTTCGTATGGACAAAATAAGCTATGGTTCATGGTTATGATTTCTCCATTGTGAGGAAATTTCAAACACTTGTGGATTGGAGAAGCAATAGCCTTCATGGAAGATAGCCAAGGATAGCCTAACTTCATACGGAATTGCTCAGAAGAGGGTATGATAACAAAGTCAATATCCATGAATTTAGTATGAAGTTCAACAGGAAGGGTGATAGAGCCAATGGTAGGACAAGAGAAGCCATCAAATAACTTAACAACCACATTAGAGGCATCATATATTGGTTTATGCAATAGTAAAGTGAAAAGATACTCAATGATGACATTAACCATGCAAGAGGGATCAATAAGGGCACCACGACAAGGTATATCCTTAACTTTCGCAACTGTATAAAGGGCCATCGAGTGCTCTAATGGTCTTACTAGGGTCAAATGTAATACAAGGATCTTTAGGCATATCTTGTTTTTCTACCATATTTACCAAGTTCGGAGCCATAGAGGTGAATTCCTCAGAAGAGAAAGAATTAGGCACAATCTCAATAACGCTAGAGGTATGAGAAGGCAAGGGATCAATGAAAATCTTAAGATTTTGATTAGGAGGAGCTACTGATTTATTCCCTTTATCATTCACACCTACCACAGATATAGTATTATTATCAATCAAATCTCGAATCTTATTTTTTAATGTGAAACATTTCTCAGTATCATGACTAGGCAGATGATGAAATTGGCAAAATTAATTGTTATCAAAATAAGGGGATGCGAGTTTAGAAGGATCAACTTGTTTTATAGGAGGAAGTTTGATAACATTTCTGTGCAACAACTGAGACATAATACTATGTAAAGATTCATTCAAAAAAGTAAATTGTCTTTCTCTTTGGAAAAAATTAGAAATAAAAGGCACACCTGTTGTAGCATTCACATTGTTGTTGTTGATTGTATCATTGAGCTTGGTGAATCTTTTTGTTGGTTTGAACTTCGCAAATGGTTGTTGAACACTCTCCCCCTTATCACCTGGAGCCATAGGAGTGGATTGCTCCATTTGACTCACAACCAGTTGATAATTGTGGAGTGTTGCGCACAATTGCGGAAAGGAAGTAAACTCAGACAAAATAAGCTTTTTCCTGATATCTTTTTGTAAATTAGAAATGAAAAATTCTTTGAATATCATTATTAGGTACACGAAAGGAAATTTGAGCACACAAATGCTTATATCTACCAATGAAATCAATCACTTTTTCTTTAACACCTTGTTTACAATGCATTAAATCAATCAAAGTGATTTTAGGACCAATGTTGTTTTGAAATTGTTGGATGAAAGCATTTGCCATTTGTTGAAAGGAAGTGATAGAATAAGAAGGCAAAGAGCAACAAAGATTACTTTAGTGGCGAATATTCGCCAATGGCAAATTTTTCACGTCGGCCATGTTGGAAATGGCAAATATTTTGTATCGACTAGGGGTGGCCATGTCGCTAGAACATTATCAATTTCTATCAAAGTCACGACCCGATCGCCATATGTTTTATGCAATTAAATGTTTCTATGCGATGATTTCGTTAATACAATATATGGTGGACACATGGTAAATTTAATTGTTTCGCCTACACTCTTCGAGGTTGCCTTAATAGATGACCTTAATTCGCCTATAGGCATGTGAAGATTTGTTAGCCAGGGGGACCCAATTCGCCCGACATCTTGCCGACGTGTGTCTCCATTCACCCCAACTTTCGCCAACTATATTGTATTCGCCTATTATTTGGACGACCTATAATCGCCTCGAAAATTACATAAGTCGTATTTGGACGACCTATAATCACCTCGAAAATTACATAAGTCATGTTATAGTTACGCGGGATTCGCCAAATATTTGTATACCATATAAAATTCCCGCAGAATTTGCCATATAAGGATTGGTATAAATACATGCAAAGATCAGATCTATCTCAACACAATCTGGTGGGTTCTAGGCTCTAAATTCTGATCAATAGCGAAGTTTCAGACCAAGGAAAATCATTGTTGTTGACTGCATTGACGACTGCTAGTGACCTAAAGCCTAAAGGTGAGCGATCATATTTTTGAAGTGGTATATTATACATTGTAGTCTATTATTGCTTCTTCAACAAATTGATATTTTTTTGGCAGCCTTTATTTCATTGGAGATGTCAAACAGGAAGAGGGGTAGGAAATTTGAATGTGGGGAAGGCCAGGAGAGGCCAACAAAAGTAGAACATTGTCTTCGTACTTTGGCATTGGAAAAGATTGTGGTGAAAATCAGGAAGGTACATCATCACAAGTACAAGTACAAAATTTGTCACCTGCATCGCATGTTGAAGACATCAGCGAACTTGATATCTCAGATCAGGATGATCTTGAAGAAGATTATCTGGTAGATACCCAAGTTAGCCAGAATGATATAATTGACTTGGGTGATAATGCCATTGGTGATAATGCACGAAAGGGGAAAAGAAAAGCCATATCAAAAAAGGGTGAACCACAATCAAAAAATGATCAAGAGTGGGATATGTCAGTGAGGAATTTTCAAATTAATTGAGCATCAAAGTATCCATTCATTGAACCAGTGGAGAATCCAATCGAAGGCGATCCTCCAATAGAATGTAGGTGTAAGATTTGCACTTGGAAACATAACAAGGAAATTAGGTTGCAGCTAAAATTTGACACCATAGAAAACATATGGGTAAAGTTTATGAAAAACAAATGATAGATGGGGTTCAAAAATCAGTGATAAAATGAAAAACAAAGGAGAAATGTAAGCATGTGAGGAATGCCAAAGAGTATTATTTTCATAAGAAAATACAGACGAAGCCTGCTAAAGTTAAAGGTTCTATTGAAGCTATTTTTGGAAAAGCAATGCAAATAGAACAACCGGGAAAATCTGTTCAGTTAAGCATTGTTTTTTATATTTTGAGTAGAGGGTGTGCTATGAAAAATTTCCCATCAATTAGTGGTTTATTGCACTTTTTGAAAGTTCCTAACTATCCTAATAGACACTGATCAGTAAATAGTGGATGGGAATGGGCAAGTTGTCTTGCTGAGGTTGAAAAAGAAGATGTAAAGGAAAAAATATGAGAGTCAAACTTTATTGCATTTTCTTTAGACGAAGTTACGACAGTAGACAATACTTCATGGGTATGCATGCATGTTTATACTGTAGAGAATCATACCCGCCAACCTCATCTACAATCTGTTGCTAAAATGAAGGAGAGTGCGAAAGCAGAAAATTTATTTCAACTAGTAAAGAAAAGTTTAATTGAATATGGAGGTATGGATGACATGATGGTAGCCAAAAAATTGGTTTCTATTGGAGCAGATGGAGCTTTAGTAATGCAAGGTCACAGGAACGGTCTTTGTACAAAGATTGAAACTTCATTTGCACCGTACATTACTGCAATTCACTTCATGGCTCACAGAATGAATCTAGCTTTTGGAATTGTGAGCAAGTTTCCTTCGGTTAAAAAAATTGAAATTTTAATCAGAGAGCTCTACTCACACTTATGTCGAAGTCCCAAGCGATTTATGGAATTTCAACACTTTGCTGATGGAATAACTGATGGGAGCAAGCTTCTCAAGGATAATGATACCAGATGGATCTCTTTAGATGGTCCAGTGCATTGAGTGTTTTCAGAATATCCATCCTTGATTGGACTATTTCACATAACTCGCGACGAATCAGATCAACTGAAATTTCCTGAACTTCTTAGCAGGTTAAGTAATTTAGAGACACTCTTAACTTTAACAGCTCTTCTGCCCATGCTAAAGGAAATGAGGAATTTATGAAGGCTGCCCAAAAAAGAGCTCTGTATATTGCAGAATATGCTATGCTGCGTAAGATGACATGCATGACCCTCGACAATCTCTATCGAAACCAACATTATTTGATGAAAAATTTCTTAAGTGGCGGACACTCACAGATTTGAACAATCCTGATAACTTTTTACAAATCGGTGCAGACGGGGAGGTATGTGCCAATGTACGGGGAGTTGAGATACCAATGCACTGTTAGGTCTCGAAGACAACTGAGAGGGGGGGGGTGAATCAGTTGTCAAATAAATTCAAACCAAAAACTTATTAACCAACTTAATGCTTAATACCGGTGAACCAGTTAAGTATGCCGATAGACAGTGTTAATAGTAAATTGCTATACCGATAAGGATTAATGCATGAAACATAAACATAAAGTCATCCACAACACATGACACCAATATTTGTATGTGGAAACCCTGTAAGGGGAAAAACCATGGTGGGAAACCTTACCCACAATCAAATGATACTACTGCAGATAGTAAGTGTACATAAGTGGGGTCTGCACATGTAGAAAGGCCAACAGCCTAGAGCTCACTGCTCAATCACAAAATGGGAGTCACACTGACTACAGTTGGATGGTTAAATCCAATAAGAATGTACTGCACAAAATAGCATCTTCATATGCTGGATTCAGTACCGATGTAATGCTGATATGCTTCTACAAAAACCTAACTTCACCTTCAAATGATGTCTTTGTGTATATCCCTGCTTGATCTTGCATATACCTTCACTTAATTCTTTTTCGCATTTCACACTTGATCTTACAAATAAGATCTTATATTTATACCATACCCTAAGACCAATTTTAGTAGGTCGGCTCTACAAGATATTACAATAAAAACATTATACATACAATATAATATCCAATGCAATAACCGATTGAACATGTTAGCTTAATGCATTTACAACAATAATAAATCATCTCCATAGCGTGCCATGCTGATCTTGGAAAGATAAACCTGCCGGTGTAACCCTAGATAACCTGGACCTATTTGCCGGTAAAAGCAAATATGAAAATATGATTATACCAATGATTATTTCTTCAAAATAGAATGTCCACATGATGTCTTCGACATTACCAAGTGTCTTCCATATCATTCCAAGTACTGGTGAACAATATATCTTGCCGGTGAACCATATACCCGTAACTGTTGCATAGTTTACTACTTGCCGGTGAATGTTGCTAGATCTCCAAAGTAGGTGTATTAGTAGGTGTTGACATCAATGACAAAACCATACCAAAATACCAACAATCTCCCCCTTTGGCATTGATGGCAACACAAGATGGAAAAACCATCAAAGTGCCAAAACATAAATGCCAAATATAAAAACCAACAATCTCCATTTCTCCCCCTCGGAGTAACAATACCAATCTTTCATACCAGTTTCTCCTTAAATGTGTTTTTCAAAATCTCTCCCCAAAAGGATAATGTGTTTTTCCATAGATATCTCTCCCCCTTTGACATCAAATGCCAAAGTCACAAAAAGTCAAGTTCATACAAAATACTAACCAATTCAATATACCAACTACTCCCCCTGAGAAGTAGCTTCCTCATCAAATACCGGAATAAAAGATTTGTTCATTTAATTCTGTCGGTTGATGACAATCATCAATTGACTAAGTCTCTACCGGTGGAGGTATGACTCCAAGCTGATCTCTGAGATACTCAAAAGTCTCCTTAGGTAAAGGTTTTGTGAAAATATCTGCAAGCTATTCTTTAGTATTCACATAAACTAGTTTTATCTCCTTTTCTTCAACTTTTTCCCTGAGAAAATTCTGTTTGATAGAAACATGTTTTGTTTTAGAATGTAATACCAGATTCTTAGATATATCAATTGCTGCAGTGTTATCACAATATATAGTAATAGGTTCCTTGCATTTTACCTTTATGTCTTTCAACATTTGCTTAAGCCATAATACCTGTGTACAGTTAGTTGCTACTGCAACATATTCTAATTCTGCTGTTGATAAAGATGTACAACTCTGTTTCTTAATCAACCAAGAAACTAATCTCTTTCCAAGAAAAAATGCTCCTCCAGTGGTGCTTTTTCTATCATCTATATCTCCTGCCCAATTTGCATCTGTGTATGCACATAGATCAAAGTTTTCATCTTTAGGATACCATAATCCAAGATTTGTTGTGCCTTGTAAGTACCGGAAAATCCTTTTTACTGCTGATTCATGATTTTCCCTAGGATTACTCTGAAATCTAGAAACAATACATACTGCATTCATAATATCAAGCATGGTTTGTGTCAAATACAGTAAACCTCCTATCATAGATTTGTATCTAGTTGGATTAACAGGTGTAGATTCATCCCTTTGAGATAATTTGTCATTTGTAGTCACAGGTGTGCTTACCGGTTTGGAGTTCTCCATCCCAAATTTCTTTAGTAATTCTTTCAAGTACTTGGATTGACTCAAAAATATACCTTTATTAGTCTGAGAAATTTGCAAACCTAAAAAGAATTTTATTTCTCCAATCATAGACATTTCAAATTCTTGCTGCATTTCAAGAGAAAATTCCTTACATAATCCATCTTCTCCTCCAAAAATTATATCATCAACAAATACTTCAATAATCAAGATGTCATCATTAGTTATTTTGTAGTATAAGTTGCTATCTACATTTCCTTTAGTAAAACCAATCTTTAAAAGATACTTATCCAACCTTGCATACCAAGCTCTTGGGGCTTGTTTCAATCCATACAGAGCTTTTCTTAACCTGCAAACCATATCATTGTCATCTGTCAAAGAAAATCCATCAGGTTGTTCTATATATACTTCTTCTTCAAGATCTCCATTCAAAAATGCACATTTAATATCCATTTGATAAACTTTGTAATCCTTGTGAGCTGCAAAAGCCAAGAATAATCTAACTGCCTCAATTCTGGCTACCGGTGCAAAGGTTTCATTGTAATCAACTCCTTCTTTTTGAGAATATCCCTTACACACTAGTCTTGCTTTGTTTCTGACAACCTTACCATCTTCATTAAGTTTGTTTCTAAATACCCATTTAGTTCCAATTACATTTTTATCTTTAGGCCAGGGAACTGATGTCCAAGTATTATTCTTCTCAATTTGTCCTAATTCTTCTTCCATAGCTTTAATCCAAAATTTATCTTCACATGCCTCATTAATAGATGATGGTTCAATTTGAGAAATAAGACATACCTCTTCATTTGCCAATCTTCCTCTTGTCATAACTCCTTTAAATTTGTTTCCAATTATCTGATCTTCAAAATGATTCAATCTTACATACCGGGGTGTCTTAGTTTGCTGTTGTTCTTCAATTATTGTGGAATATTCTGATGATACCGGGTTAACTGGATCTTCATTCTGTACCGGTGGATTCAGTATAGGTTCATTTGTCACATATTCTGTTGCTGGTTCAGAGTCTATATACCTTGAAGTTCCTCTGAATTGTTCATCAATCTTTACATTTGTACTTTCAACAATTTTTTGCAATCTTTTATTAAAACATCTATATGTCTTGCTCTTAGATGAATAACCAAGAAATATTCCTTCATCACTTCTAGGATCAAATTTGCCAATATACTCATCTTCTAATATAACATTTACTTCCAAAAATTCTGAAATACTTAAGAGTAGGAGTATTACCAAACCATAGTTCATGAGGGGTCTTACCGGTTTCACCTTTGATGTGAACTTTGTTGAATGTATAGACAACAGTGCTAACTGCCTCTCTCCAATACACGTGGTAGATTTGCTTCAGAAAACATACTTCTAGCTGCATCCAAGATAGTTTTGTTTTTCCTTTCAACAACTCCATTCTGCTGTGGTGTCCGAGGTGTTGATAATTGTCTTTTGATTCCATTTACTTCACAGAATGTATTAAAGTCCTTAGATGTGAATTCTCCTCCTTGATATGATCTTAAACATTTGATTTTCTTACCAGTTTCATTTTCAACCATTGCTTTGAATAGTTTGAACTTTCCAAGTGCTTCTAACTTCTCTTTGAGAAAAGTAACCCAACACATTCTAGAATAATCATCAATAATTAGCATGAAATATCTATCACCTTGTAAGCTTCTAGTTCTAGCTGGACCACATAAATCAGTGTGAGTTAAGTCAAGAGTATTATTGGATTTTTCTAGAATACTTTTGAAACTAGCTCTAACTTGTTTTCCAAATTGACATTCCTTGCAAACTGTATTCTGAGGTTTCACTATTTTAGGTAGATCTCTAACTACCTTAGAAGTACTAATTTTTACCATGCAATCAAAATTTACATGACATAGTCTCTTATGCCATAACCAACTTTCATCTATATGTGCAATTAAGCATGCCTTTTCACTGTTATTCAAATGAAAGATATTGCCTCTAGTCTGATTACCGGTTGCAATTTCCAAACCAGTTCTATTCATGATTTTACATTTTCTATTTTTAAATTGTAACTGAAATCCCTTCTCAACTAATTGACCAACACTTAAAAGATTATGCTTTAATCCTTCAACATAGTAGACATTGTCAGTGTTATGTTTACCATCAAGAGATATTGAACCCTTACCTTTGATTGAACAGGCTTTGTCATCTCTAAATCTTACTAAACCTCCATTGTATTCTTGAAAGTTCAAGAATTTACCTTTGTCTCTAGTCATATGATGTGAGCATCCTGAGTCAATAATCCATTCATCCTTTGTTTCAACTTTAGTTGCTAGGGCTTGTTCTACCGGTTGAGCAATAGGTGCCAGTTGATCTTCTATTATAGCAACAAAAACCCATCCATTGTTTGCTGGATCCTCATCAGAATCATCAATCACACCTTCATCAGCAATGTAACAAGATTTGTCTTTGTTCTTTTTAAATCTATATCTTTGATATTCAAGATTAGGCTTGTATGTTCTTCTAGCTTCTTCTCTTAGTCTAGCATTTCTATCAGGGCATCTTGAAGCCATATGACAAATCTTATTGCAGTTAAAATGTTTAAAGGGTGCTTTACCTTCATACTTACTTCCAATTGGACCTTTTGGCATTTTCCTTGCAAATAGTGCTTCAAGTTCTTCAAGCTCTTCATTCTCCTTTCTAGATTCTTCAAGTTCTCTTGCATAAAAGGCTCTCTAGTTTGATTTGTCAAATCATGGAGCAAATGATGTTGATGCTTTAAAGGCCAAATCAGTCTTTATAGCAACAAGACCAAATTCCTCAATTTCAAAGGCTGAAAGTTTTCCAATCAATGTATCCCTAGTTACTGATATATTAGGCATTATTCTCAACTCATTTATAGCAATAGACTTCATTTTATATGCCGGTGGCAAACCTCTTAGGATTTTTGAAACAATTTCATCCTCACTCGAGGTTCCTCCACAACATTTAATATCCAAAACAATTTCATTTACTCTTTCCATAAAGCAGAAATCCTTTCATCTTCTTCCATTTTCAGATGTTCATACCTGACTTGGAAGCTTTCAAGTTTTGCAATTTTGACTGTGGAATCTCCTTCATTCAGTGTTTCCAAATGATCCCAAATAGCTTTAGCAGTAGACCTATCTGATAATCCCATGATTTGTTGATCTGATAATGCGCTCAAAAGTGCTTCTTTTGCTTTGCAATCATTTTCCTCATCTTTAGCTAAGGTAGTTGGAGCAGTCTGACCAGCTACAGCAGCAGTATAACCATTCTTAGTAACTTCCCAGATGTCTTTACCAATGCAATTCAGATGTGTCTCCATTCTAATATTCCATATCCCATAGTTGGTTCCATCAAGTTTAGGACTGTCCTTCCTGAAGTAATTAGTAGACATTGGATCTCCTCAAGTTGTTAAACTTCTGCAAAAAGAGGACTAGGCTCTGATACCAATTGTTAGGTCCCAGAGACAACTGAGAGGGGGGGGGGGGGTGAATCAGTTGTCAAATAAATTCAAACCAAAAACTTATTAACCAACTTAATGCTTAATACCGGTGAACTAGTTAAGTATGCCGATAGACAGTGTTAACAGTAAATTGCTATACCAGTAAGGATTAATGCATGAAACATAAACATAAAGTCATCCACAACACATGACACCAATATTTGTACGTGAAAAATCTGTAAGGGGAAAAACCACGGTGGGAAACTTTACCCACAATCAGATGATACTACTGCAGATAGTAAGTGTACATAAATGGGGTCTACACATGCAGAAAGGCGAACAACCTAGAGCTCACTGCTCATTCACAAAATGGGAGTCACACTGACTACAGTTGGATGGTTAAATCCAATAAGAATATATTGCACAAAATAACATCTTCATATGCTGGATTCAGTATCGGTGTAATGCTGATAGGCTTCTACAAAAACCTAAC
Source organism: Cryptomeria japonica (assembly GCF_030272615.1). Lineage (NCBI taxonomy): Eukaryota > Viridiplantae > Streptophyta > Pinopsida > Cupressales > Cupressaceae > Cryptomeria > Cryptomeria japonica. Next base: position 438,666,760 of record NC_081406.1, read on the forward strand.
TTCACCTTCAAATGATGTCTTCATGTATATCCCTGCTTGATCTTGCATATACCTTCACTTAATTCTTTTTCGCATTTCACACTTGATCTTACAAATAAGATCTTATATTTATACCATACCCTAAGACCAATTTTAGTAGGTCGGCTCTACAAGATATTACAATAAAAACATTATACATACAATATAATATCCAATGCAATAACCGATTGAACATGTCGGCTTAATGCATTTACAACAACAATGAATCATCTCCATAGCGTGCCATGCTAATCTAGAAAAGATAAACCTGTCGGTGTAACCCTAGATAACCTGGACCTATTTGTCGGTAAAAGAAAATATGCAAATATGAATATACCAATGATTATTTCTTCAAAATAGAATGTCCACATGATGTCTTCGACATTACCAAGTGTCTTCCATATTATTCCAGGTACCAGTGAACAATATATCCTGCCGGTGAACCATATACCAGTAACTGTTGCATAGTTTACTGCTTGCCGGTGAATGTTGCTGGATCTCCAAAGTAGATGTATTAGTAGGTGTTGACAGCAATGACAAAACCATACCAAAATACCAACATGCACTTCTATGCCACGATCGACCTCGAGGAACCAAGAAAGCGCCCCAGAAAGCAACTAGCAAGAGTTACAAGGGAAGATTTCGACAAGATTGTTGAGATTGTAACTACTTCTATGAAGAAAATTGTGTATGATCTTTCCTCACAAATTAGAAGCAGATTCCCTCCTGACAACCTACTCGAAGCCATGTCTATCGTGTTTCCTCATTATTTGAGCCTCAACAATGCAACCGATTTTCGAAGTAAGCTACCGACTTTGATAAAACAATTTTGCATATCCAGAGAATTGAATGGAGTAACTATAAATGGAATATTAGATGAAACTCATCTACGAGAGAAATAATCTCATTTTGCATACACTATGAGAGAACAATATGCCAAAATGGAGAACCCCCACGAAGAGGGATCAATAACAAGGCTTTGGAAAACTATAGCTAAGAATAAAATGTTGCGTGATTCAATGCCAGAATATGTGAAGCTTGCTGATTTATGTATTACCATGATATTGGGTTCAGTGGAAGATGAGAGAGTTTTCAGTGCTTTGGAGTTCCTAAAATCAAAGCTAAGAAACAAACTAGACAAAAAATTGGAAAATTCCTCGAGGCTCTATACATCTAGGTATGATGTCCACACTTTTCCTTACGATAGGGCACTGCAAATCTAGAGGTCCAAATGTGAAAGAAGAGGTTTGGGCAACACTTCAAACCAAAGTGCCAGTGGGACTATTGCCCCATGTATTGGACCGTCACCTACTGGTAGTATTGAGATGCAGTTCGGCGAAGGTATGCAGACTCAGAGTGAAGAAACTCAAACCACAGACAAGAATCAAGAAAGATCTGAATTTGATGAGGATGAATGGCAACTGTACGAGATTGGTATTTATTAATCTTATTACTTTATCTCATCATTCATATTACAAAAGCATATTACTTTTTGCAATTAGAGTTTAATATTGATTTGTAATTGTATTTTTTAACTTTCTATTTCCAGATTTAAAATAGCATAATAAAAAAAAACCATAATGTGTTTATTGATACAGAGATATTTATTGTTTATTTATACATGTTTGAGTCTCAAATCTGTGTGATACATTTTAGAACCATATGATACAATTCATCCAATAGTAATACACATGTCGAGAACTTATATTTTCATTAATTCTTTCAAAATATAGCCATATGATACAATTCATTCAATAGTAATACACCAATCTGTGTGATTCTCCATGCAAATTGCAAAAGTGAATACAAAGTTTCAGAACCCTTTGCAAATGACCCTGAATTCCCTTTTATAGAAATAAGAGAGCAACAACATCTCCTGTGTGATTCTCCAATGTCCATGCAAAAGTGAATACAAAGTTTTAGAACCCTTTGCAAATGACCCTGAATTCCCTTTTATAGAAACAAGGGAGCAACAACAACTTGAGGTCGAATTGCAAGTTTGTAACATGTGAAAACATAGATTTATATGGCCATCATAGGTCGTATTAGCAATTTAACATCTGCTACATGTTTGATGTCTCCTGTTCAAAAAACAGTTTAAAATTAAATATTAATTCACGACATGACAAATTAAACATAGATAATAGCAGTGCCTAAAACCTACTAATCAGAAATAGAGAAATGCATAAATGTTAAAGCAAGGGAGAATTTGAGAATACAAATTTACTGGCTGAAGTTTCGCACTGTGCATCATAGATTCATAGGCTGGATTAGCAAAATAGCAATAGCGAGTGTTGTTTTTTTCCTATTCATAAAATAGATTCATAGGATGGATTAGCAAAATAGCAATAGCGAGTGCATCATAGATTCATAGGCTGGATTAGCAAAATAGCAAACAGAAAAAACATAAAACCTTGAAATTAAGAGTAAAAGAAGAAAATTGTGCAATACATACTATGATTCTTAAGAATTCTGTGCCAGTTTTTGTAGGGTGCTCCACTCTTTGTCTGATGGAAGGTCAATATTCTGTAAACTATGGAAAGTCAACTCCAACTTCGTCAACATTCCATATTTAGAAGATTTACTTGACATCACTGTTTCATCCAATACCGAATTTAGAGTTGTAAATGGTTGGGTGAATTCTAGAAAGCTTTGGGGAGTTGTGTCCTTTGGAAACAAGTCTAAATCAGACTTTATTTTTATTTCCATGCTTTTTTAGTAAGCTTCTTCTCCAATGAATTTATTTGATGTGTCAACAGGCTTAGGCAAACCAAGTTTAATCAAATTATTTTTCTTTTCTTGCAGCTTCAATATCTTTTTTCCACAACTTTCCATAACTTATGTTGTTTCCCTTAGCTTTTGGCATTTTTGAATGATAGATGATGTCTTAACTGTGGCATCAATGCGGCTCTTAATTCCCTTGGATGCCAAGTAACTATCATTGGAACTGTAGACTACTTTCAAAATCTTTTTTGCCATATCCTCTTTTGAATAAACATGTGTGCTCTTCTCATAGTGCCTTTTGATTTTTATATAAATTAGTTTCATACTTTCAGTCAATTGAAACCATTCACACAACTTCTCACTCCTCTGCATTATTTTCCGCCAAATGTTTTCTTGTATATACTTCGTTGTATTTTTCATATTATCTTTCAATCTATCCTCCAAAATTTTTATTTTATCATTTGCATTGTGCAGGTCTTCTTTCATTTGTGCACCTTTTTTTCTTTCTTCCTCTACTTCCTCTTGCAATTTTTTTTCTTTTTCCTTCTCATGGTCCAATAGGTCCTGTAATTTTCTCATTTCGGCGAAAACAAACTCACACCTTTTGTATAATTTTTGAAAACTGGCTTTTTCCTCAACAATTTTTTTACTGCTTTTAGCCAGTTTTTCTGTCAGGTCCTTCAATTCTGCATCCATCTTCTCCTACTTTGCAATTTCTACTGCAGAGCCCGAATTTTTTATCCTTTTCTGTAAATCATTGCACTTGCTATCTGCTGCTTTCCTCCTTGATTTTTCATTTTCCAGGTTTGCCTTTAACTTTTCTATTTGTTTCTCCAGTTTATTTTTTTCTCTCTCCACCTTTAGTAGTGAAGTGTAGACCACTTCGTTAGTCCTTTTTGACACACTAATTTTGTCCACATTATGTACTTTGGAAAAATCCATTTGGAGGGTGCTAACTTGAAATTGAGAGGGATCTATTTGACTATGTGGTGGATTTTTATCTTTAGATGGGGTCGGGGGCATAACAACCATGAACTCCATCGTATCTTTGTGTGGGTCATATGTTGGAAATACCTTGTTCCTTACAGGTTGTTCGTTTACAACTTCAGATATGGAAACCCTATGAAATGCTTTCTTTTTTTCTTTATTTGCTTTTGTTGTGTGTTCATATTTTTCATAGTAATCACAAAATTGAAAATCTGGGCTTGCTGAAGCAATTGAATGTTTGAAAGGTGACATAGGAATACCATAGGCTCCAGTTCCACTTATTCCTGTGGTTTTAACTAATGCTCGACCAGGATTACCAACAACAATTCCTAATGCTATCCCACTCCCATTGACACTTTCATGTGTAGTTTTCATAGTCTTTTGAGGTGTGTGATTTGAAGCTGCAAATGATTGATTTGTAGTGTCAGTGACACTTGATATAGGATTCTCAATAGTATGAGATTGAGTATCTACCTCTAGTGGCCTCTTGCGAGAGATATTTTGTTGTTGCCCTTGTCCAACACCAAGACAACTAGTATCAGTAGTAGTACCCATGCCAACCCCACCAATCACAACGAAACTTGACTGAACAATAATAGGAATACTATCCCCAGATTCCCCACCAGTGGCAGTGGCACTTGATTCACCACCAATGGGAATACCATGATGTGGTGGTAGTTGTGGAAACAAATGTAGGTGGACCCTGAGGGTAATGAGTAGTACCTATCCATGATGAATCTGAAGAATCAAGTCCAATGACTGGTTTAAGATGACCTTTTGATTTTGGCTGTGATGGAAGTTGTACCTGAAGTGGATACCAAATGCCCTTTCCTCTGGCACCTAGACCACCACCTTCAAAACCCATTTTTTCCACAAGGTTTGCCCCTTTGCTATATTTTTCTTTCATGGACTCATTGACTCCACCTAATATTTTTGGGACTATAGTAGTTGTTGGAGGGGGCTCAATGACAACCTCATGCTGATCATCATTTTTAGTCCTGCCATGCTCCATATCCCACAATTTGCTAAACTCTGCATCCTCATCGATGCTCTCAAATTCTGCACTTGTCTTTGGTTCATCGAGATTCTTCCTCATAGTCCAAAAATCATTTATTTTGGTTTGAGTCCAATAATTCTCTTTACATTCGTGCAAAATTGATTTGGGAATAGATTTCTTAGATGGATTAGCAGATTTAAGGTAGAAATTGTAGGACCTCCTATTTTGGATGTCCTGGCCCTCCTCTGCTGTCCTCTGTGTGTGCATTTGCAATGCCATAATTTGTGATGAAATTTCTTTTGTTGAAATGTTATTGTCAGCTGCAATTTTCTCCATCTCTTTTTTAACCTCATCCTAGGAGTCCATGTTTCTAAGCTTTTCTAGCAATGGTTTACTTTCATGTTGACATAACGTTGAAGAGTTCCCATTTTTCTTAAGCCTTGCTTGAACTACACCGATTGGATCATAGTGCCAGAGACCCTTATCACCAAAGTTAAAAACTGTCAAAAAATCATGTGCCACATTGAATGCTTTTCTCTCATATGTTAACCCTCCACATGAGAAAGGCAAGTAAGGAAATATGTTCTTCTTTTGCTGACCATGGAAGTGCCTATCTATGCTCTCCAATTGCCATACATACTCTAATGCAAATACCCTCTTTGTCACATGTATTGGAAGTCTATATGGTTTTACTGCCGATTTGTAAAACCTTAACACAGTGAATTCTTCCATGAAGAACTAGTCAGCCAATTCTATTTGACTTCCAAGTTGAATGCAATCTCTATAAGACATAGGCAACCTAGGCATTGGAGTGCTTGTAATTTCATTATACATTGATGCCAAAAAGAAGTCTACAAAATGGTTGTAGTTCTTTCTGTTATCATGCATCCTTATCTTTGGTGTCCAATCATATATTGGACATTATGTTCTCTTCCTAGTCTTCTCATCAATCTTATAGCTCACAATTTGAAGCTTGTTGGTCTTGAATATTGCATGATACTTGGATAGAAGGAGATAGCACAAGTAGGATGAGAACTTAAATGTCTTACAGGAACCTTTTTTGATCATTAGTAATTGTTTTTGCATGGATTTTACAATGTGCTCAATAAAATTATATCTTACTGACTGACCTGCACAATGGATATTATAAATCATTATAAGAAGGCTTGCACCCAGTTCCCTATCATTTTCCAATCCCAGGCAAAACAACAGCAAGGAAATATTATCCCCAACCCTGTTGGCATATGCACACTCCAATGAGACATTGTAGGTGATTGAAGGTTTTGTCATTGATGGCAACCTTACAATCCTATGACACCGAAAAGGCATTCCACCGGCACTAGCAAGATCAGACTCTACACCGGCACTCAGATCACCGGCATCAGCAATGAAAGAAAGCATACCGACATAGAGGCCGACAGGATTTTTGTTGAAATATATTTTGTTTATTATTGTAAAATCATTGTAAGCCAACTTGGCAAGTTGTAAAATGACTCTTATATAAGAGAGATCATTATAGAACATTTGTGTAAGTAAGAGGAATATAATTAGGCAAAATAAGGTAGACCTATTATGCGAATTATAGGTTAAGGGTTTATATAAGAAGCAAAGAAGAAACCGGTACTAGATCTGGCATTATAGATGCTATTTTGAAGCAGTACAAGACACTGGATTTATATAATCCATTTTGTAAGTCAGTGAGACTTCCTATTTTGTATTTGAGTAGTGAGCTCTAGGCACTTGGCCTTCCTGCATGTGCAGGCCCCTCTTGTAGCAGTAATATTCTCTTATTGGCTACTAAGTGAATATTGTGGGTCACAAATCCCACCGAGGTTTTTCCCACAGTGGGTTTCCTCGTTAAATCCTTGTGTTATGGTGTGTTTTTCATGTGGTTGTTTTTATCTCTATTTATTGCATTACTTTCTGTTTACCGGTACACAGTATTAATATGCTCTACATGTTTTAAGTCAAGAAAATCTATTAATTGGTTAGATACTGATTCACCCCCCCTCTCAGTATCTGTGGGAATCCTAACAAACCCATGGAACAAAAATGTTAGAATTATAAAGAGGCTTATGATTCTAATCCAACACAATACCAGTACCACTCTTTATTAGAGATTTGATAAATGAATCTCTGCGACTTGGATCGAGACTCTCGTTATTCCTTGCCAGCTTTTCAAGGTCAATTTGGACGTTTGAGTTTTGGGCTTCAAATCCTAGGTTCAACAAACGAGCAAATTCTCCCTCGTTTATGGATAGAATTTCCTCTTTTGTATTTTTATTGACAATTGCTTTTTTATCTTCATCATAATTTTTCGGCGCAGACCATGACAAAATCAGGGCAAGGGAATACTTCAGGTAACACCATGCTTCCCAATCCAACATCGCATGATGCGATTTTATTTGTTTTTTTATTTTAACATTGGGTTGAAAATAGTAAATTTTGCCCTGGATGCATCTGCCACCTTACTAGACAATGCATATCTAATATCTATGATACGCTTTTCACCATGGATAGCAAGGTCATAAATATCATGGTATTCATCAGTGAAACCTGGTGTTTTAACCAGTTCGGTTAGGTACATTTTGTTTTTCACTTGGCTTCTTGTTGAACTACTGCTTCCCGTTTTCTCCATCACTATTATTGTTAATAATTCAAAATAATGCTAGATAAAAACCTGAAAATGCTAACCCTCAAATTGGACCACGAGATTACCAAAAGCAAAAAAGGAGGGATGTAGGTGTTCTAGATTTAACTCGGAAATTGGAATTTCTATTTCACTAGATTGGTGCAGACAGTCTCTGTTGCAACTTGCATTCCTCAATCTAGTAGCCGTTTCCGAATCTCCCTCGATTTATAGGTTTGTCCATGAAATGAAAGACGGTTATGATTTACGAGTCTCTTATTTTGAAAACTCTGAAAAGTAGGAAAGTAAAACCTAAAGGGCTAAATATCTAGAATCATGTTGTAATTTTATTAATTACTATTAGTAACTATTCGATGCCGAAGGACAAAACATTCATTACTTCAGTATAAATTCCGAGGACATTAAGAATTATGTTGTAATTTTATTAATTATTATTAATAACTATCGATGCCGAAGGACAAAACATTCACTACTTCAGTATAAATTCTAAGGACATTAAATGTAATACGTTCAATTCTAGGCGAAGTTCTCCCATATGTGTTCACTTCCCACATTCAGGCCAAAATCCACCCTAAGCCGTTGATCTTTGCTCATCCAACAAATGGGGGACCAAGGTACCTGTTGTGACTTTATGGGTCTATTTTTTAAGTCTGTTTAATAATTTTAAACTTCTGCCCGAAAAAAGTGCTTTATAGACTTAATTATATTTAATTAAATTTAAAACATTTCCATTCTGCGCAAATTTCTCCAAAATGTGTTCACTTCCTACATTCGGGCCGAAATCCACCCTAAGCAGTTGATCTTTGCTCATCCAACGAACGATGGTACCTGTTGTTAGTTGTTGTGGGTCCCATGACTTCTGCTATTTTTTGGGCACGTCACCATACTCGTGTCACTTTTCCGAGAAAATTTCTCGAAAAGTTGTTCACTTCCCACATTCACCTCGAAATCCACCCTAAGCCGTTGATCTTTGTTCATCCAATGGTCGATGGTACCCGTTTTCAGATGTAATGGGTCCCACGACTTCTGCCATTTTTCTGGCACATCACCATACTCGTGTCACTTTTCGGGTTTGATTTTTAAGTCTATTTAATCATTTTAAACCTCCGCCTGAAAAAAAGCTTTATAGACTTAATTATATTTAATTAAATTTAAAATGTCCAATTCTGGGTGAAGTTCTCAGAAAGGTGTTCACTTCCCACATTCAAGCCGAAATCCACCCTAAGCCGTTGATCTTTGTTCATCCAACAGTCGATGGTACCTGTTTTCAGATGAAGTGGGTCTCATGACTTCTGCCATTTTTTTGGCACGTCACCATACTCGTGTCACTTTTCGGATCTGTTTTTAAAGTCTATTTATTCATTTTAAAATTCCGCCCGAAAAAGAGATTTATAGTCTATAGACTATAGACTTAATTATATTTCATTAAATTTAAAATGTTCAATTCCGGGTGAAGTTCTCACAAATATGTTCACTACCCATATTTGGGCCGAAATCCACCCTAAGCCATTGATCTTTGGTCATCCGATGGACGATGATACTTGTTGAGAACTTGAGTGTTGTCAGATGTCGTCGGTCCCATAATAAGAGATATTTATATTTTAAAGATGTGCAATAGTTTGAGATAACTATTAAATATAATGTTAATATTATTTGTAATTAAAGATGTGCAATAGTTTGAGATAACTATTAAATATAATGTTAATATTGTTTGTAAAAATTTGAAATTCAAAAATAGTATAAAACATGAAACTTAGTTTCTAGAATAAAACAAATAACTAAATAAAAATATAAATTTTGATATACAATTTGAAAGGTAAAAGTTTAATATAAAAAAGAAAACATTCAATATTAAATCTAAATAATAAATTTAAAGTTTAACAAAATTCTTTGAAAATATGTTTACGATATATAATTTTAAAAAATAGTTTAAAAATATATATAAAAGTTCAACATAAATTTAGTGTATTAATTTAAAAAAATGTGCAGTCCTCAACCTGTTAAGGTGAGCAAATTTGGAAAGTACAAATGCCAAGGTGGCAATTAATTGTTGCAGAAGGAGTTGTCTGCGGCATGTCGCACGAAGGAAGGAAGGGGAGGATGGCAGGAAATCTTTTTCTTGATCTCATGGCATTAATGCCTTATCCTGCACATTCATTACCCAACCTATAAGACATAGGCATAATTTATTACCTTTTGATTTGTGTACCAGTTTTTGCTTTGAAGCAGAACAAATCTGTAGTTCGTAGAATCGTAGCTTCTGTAAGACATTTTTTGCAGGAAGTGCTTTTGAAATTGCAGGTGACCATGGAGGCCAATTTCACACTTCGAACAAACAAGAAGTTGGTGCCCTTTTTGGGAAAAGTATCTGATAAATGAATGCAAGGATTGTTCAGATTTAAGGAGGAGAAGTTGTGGGTGGCAGCTCGAGTGATTCTTGCGGAGGAGGTGGCACCTATCAGTCACCAATATCAAACTAACATGGAGGTTTACTCTCTGATTCTGGCGTGGGCCTGTGAATTTGAACCGGAGGTGGAAAAGGTAAAACTCACATTGGTCAAATTGATTGATGGGGATTTTTTGATTAAGCTGGATTCAATCTTGGAGTGGGTGGTGCTAGGAATTGGCATTCGAATTAAGGAAGGGGACGACCAGGGTGAATTACTTCCTTTTATTCGTGGCCCAAAGGATGAAATCAAATACTAGTGCCGTGAACGTGCCTGAGTGGGGTGGGAAGTGATGAAACCCTTTGTGAAATTAACTAGGGTGGATGAAGTCCTGAAGGCTTTGCATGTGGTGGCAAGGATGGAGGTTGGTAGGGAATTGAGAGATAGGGCTGAAGAAGGAAGGACCATACAGCTACTGGAAAGCTTGGAGGGCGACCCCGACTTCGGGTGCCTAAACTGCATTCCAAAAATGAAAGTTGAAACGGAAAAAGGGAAAGCCAAAGCATCGACCTTCGAGGAGGGAAGGGACTGGGAGGAGGCGACCCAGGGGGATAGTGAGACTGAGTGAGCATCCTATCGGCAATGAACTAGTTTTTTTGTTTGCTCGTTATAAGCTATGGGCAGTATGGTTTTCTCTCTATCTACGTTTATGCATGAATGACTGCAAATTTTGTATCTTGAAACTTTTGAATTAATAGAATGAAAAAACCTTTACCGATAAACTTTTGTATCTTGAAACTTTTGAAATTTTATATTTTGAATGACTATATAGTATATATTTACAAAATTATAATCAACCATAATCAATGTACAAATAATTAATGGAACGAGCTGAATTTTTATTTTTATAGCATTACATAAAAAAGATCACAGTATTAAATTTATTTCCATTGTTTAACAAATAATTGAAATAACGTAGCTCACATACAAAAAGCATTTGAAATAAATTAATTAATAAAAATGAAATAGAATTATAGAAAGCATTTTTATATCCATAAGACTGTAAGAGGCAAACTGAAACAAACTGGAATTTGAAAAATTATCATTAATGTTTATGCTTTTGAAATTTACAATTTTTTCATCTGAGACTCGAGTCCCCCCAAAACTTAAAAGCCAAAATGAGTGAGCCACTGGCACTGAACCTGTTAGGGTTCGAGGACATAGGAAAAAAAAACTATAGGGGGGCGGGGCTAGGGCACAGGTAGTGGAATTGTTTACAATTTTGCCCTAATAATCTGGCCCTCCTTCCATGTAAAATTCTTCAGACAGCATAAGCTGAGAGAATTCTTCAATCCACATGTAGTTTAGAAAGTCGTCCAGGAGGAACCATTTCTGGAGGAAGTCCCTGCCAATTTGCGCCCATTTCCTGTGATGCGTCAACTGCTCCGCATTCCGGTTTAGGAGAAATGGTTGCCTGGCCACTGGCACTGTTTGGTCAGGGAGGAGAAGCTTGGATAATTCACTCGCCCAAGGGATCCCCACCCCTACTTCTGCAAGAACAACAAGAGTAATGTCATCTCCAAGGAAGTCTTCCTTAAAAACCTTCCTCAACAGCATCAACATATCCACCTTGTCTCCTCCCAGGTCTAGAAGAGACGCTAAGAAGCGAGATGTAATGTCCCTGTTAACACAGTACCTATTTTCGTTTCACAGAAACTCTCTGCCCAACACCATCCGCACAACCTCATTGGTGAACGAACCAACCTCATTGCAGACTAATTGGAGGGTTGGGTCTCTAACGGAGCCTAGAAAGGCCCTCTGGTCCTCTACAGAAATGCTTCTCAAGCGGATGGGAGTGTCCATCTTGAGAAAATAGATTAACAAATTAAACAACCTGAGCCTATAAACCTAAAATATTGTGAGCTCCGATGATTTATCTACCAAATGGCAAAGGCTAATTGAAGATGAAAGAAGTAGAGTGATAGATCGTATATAAATTGTTGAAGCTCTTTATTGTAATAATTACTTCTTTAACCGTATTAACTACTGTAAATTTTTTTTGAATCTTTCGTATCTCTGCAAATCTTTCCCATAAATGCACTATTGTGCAAAAATGGAAACAACTATGAACCAGTACCAAATTGGCAAGTATCACATTGGAAGTCGTGGGGACATAGTGGATTGCCGTAAGTGAATAGATATATATTAAATGAATGAAATTATCGACCGTGATTCATGACATTTGATACGTGTCTATTGAATCCAATTCCATTCCGGGCACTTTCTGGTGAGCTATGTTCTCTTCAGAAAATTGGGCCGAAATAAAACTTCAGCCATTGATCTATGATCATCAAACGGTTTAAAATCATTGATAGATTTTAGGTATGTGTCACCCTTCACGTGTCAAAGAGGCCGCACTTATTGATATATCGTGCAGACTCCAGACTCAATGTATTATGTGATGTGATGACTTGATGTGATTTGATGTGCCTTCACTGCCTTGTCTATTAATGGCAATGAATTCATGAAATCGCCAATGAATTATATATTGTACCATAAATAACAAAATATTCGGCAAAACAAATTAAATAATTTTCAAGCGGTGGAAAAAAACCGCCAATACATTTAAATAATTTTCAAGCGGTGGATAAAAATCACCAATACATTTAAATAATTTTTCCTTCGGAGTAAAATTTTTCGCTCATACAATTATATATTTGTTCCTTTTAACAAAAATTATTCGTCTCCCACAATAAATATTTTCCCCATAGAACAAGGTATTATTTGACAGAAATTTATGGAATTTTCGTACCCTAGAAAAAAAATCACCAATACAAAATAATTTTTTCCCCATTTAAAAAAAAAATTTCGCCATCGATATGAAAATTTCCCCCTGAAAATAATGTCTGATTCACTAGGATTTTACTCAGTTGCCCGGGGGGGGGGGGGGGGGGGTTTCTTAAAGTTATCCCCGAAGAGAAATACCATTGCAAATCCTTATCTCTTAGTGTTCTTGTAAACAATTTTGCAAGCAATCTTTGATCATAAGCAAATCGGTACACAAGGTTTGAAATGTTTTGACATGCGTAAGAGGATCACCTTTTCCATTATAGAGTTCTAATTGAAGGATCTCAACATGTTTGGGTGACATGACTTTAACAATATCAAGAGAAAGTGGGCTCACAACATCAAAGGTAGGCACACTAAACTTTGATTGACTCATAAAAGCAATTTGAGGAAGACACGGTTTGAGCAAGATTGTTAATTGTCGCTTCAATAGAAGAATTGATGTTAGACATAATTGATGGAGAAAGTGGTGTGATGTTATTGAAAGAAGGCATGGACTAAGAATAAGGTGGTGGGACATTATGATAAGTAGGCATAGGTGATGATTGGGTAGGAAAAGGGACACTTAAAGGAGGAACAAATTTGTTGAAGGAATGGACCCCTTGTGTCACCTTAATTGGTTGAGGAATAATATGAATACTTATGGAAGACATAGGTAAAGATGGAGGATTAAATGAAGAAGAGGAGATTGCCCCCATGATCAATGGTTGTAGGAATGACATTTTGAGTTGAAGTAGCCATGATGTTGGAGGTAAAACTAGAAATATTAGTCAAAGGAATTGAAGGATTGACTTGTGTTGAAGGTTGTGAATAACCCAGGGTTTCCACACAACTCTTGATAGGCATGACTTTAGAATCAACAATATGTGCAATGTCACACAATATATCAATTCCATTCTTATTAGTTTGAATCATGCACTTAAGGCCTTCAATTAATGGAAGAGCTTCACTATTAGGGTAATCTCAGGACAACCACTATTGAAAGTGTATACACCTAAAAATGGTCTGAAGATAATTAATTAAATACACAATTATTTAATTAATCCCCCTTCCCAATTTAATTGAATTCACTAAGCAATTTGATTAAATTTCCCTTTTCATCTACTTATTAATAAATCTAAGGATTTACTTAATAGGTTCATTTCATTTCATCCCTTTAATTAATTAATTCCCTCATCCAAAATCATTTCTTCTAATCCCGTAATTAATTAAAACAAATCAAATTCATGAGTTGTTGAGATTAATTATCCTTTTCCTATTATTTGAATTTTTAAATTCAAATTCTCCTAACTTCTACCACTCCTAAACCTAACCCATTCTACCTACCACCATGTCCCCTTTCATCCAACATCTTCTAGAACTTTGTGACACTTGTCACTAAGTGTTCCCTTTCATCTAAACTCTTCTGGAAGCCTCTTGACACTTGTCACCATAGAGATGACAAATGTTCCCTTTAATCCAACCCCTTTGCCATCCTACTCCAATTTAACCATTAATATCTTCGGATCAATCTTGACCATTGATTACTGCCACATCACCCCTAGCCTTGGAAAATCCTATAAATAGAGCTCATTTTGGAGAAATATGGGTCCCAATTTCATGTCCCAATTTCATATGATTTTTGCATATCATTTTGATCCCATCTCATTCTCATCTTATGTATTGTTATTATAGGCATCTAGCTTATAGTTTATCAGTTTTAGCAATGTTATCATGCTCAATTTTAGCTTAAATCTTAGTTTAATCATGCTAGATCAATCATTCATGTAACTTAATCATGCTATTCTTGCTAAGATCATGCATTTTCATCTTTCAAATCCTCCATCTAAGTGTAGTCAAGTCACTGGAATATGCATAATCAGATCTGAGAGCTTTTTTCATACTCGCATTTACTAGGAGGCAATAAGTCGAATAGCTATGGTTTTGTCTTTCTTTGATTTAAATCTTCTAACCATGCTTGTAATGATTTATTGAGTGCATTGTGGTTGCAGGTACAAGTACACTTCACAGAGTACGACAGAAAGTTATCAAATTGATTGTCCAATGTGGAAATTTGATCTATAGAGACCCTAGTTAAAGCTTCTTCTTCATCATGGGATTCATCAATGGGGTGAATATGCACATGATTAGGATGGGAAGAATTAGCACGATCCTCATTAAAGAAGTCACCCAAATTAGGCTCCATCTCCCCAGTAATTAAACCTTTGGAGACCTTAATTCTAATGCTTCGTCTAATGGGGATAGTGTAGGTAGGACTAATAATGGTGAAACTCATGCACTAGAGGGAAAATTTGAATTTTGAATTGTGGAACAAAACTTACAAAATTGATTAATGCAAAATTTAAGAATTTCCAAAAATGAAAGGAAATTGGATTTTTTAAAATTATGGCCAAGGGAATACCACTTAATTTTAAAATCAGAATTTTTAAAATCAGGGCAGACTATAATTAACCTCTTAATTTAAAAAAAATTATTGAAATTTGAAATGTTGAATTTTGAAGGTATTTTCGATTCTAGAGGGATAAAAAATTGACAAAATCAACCAATCTTCTGGATTTAGGCTGTTAAATACAGTCATAACAGTCTCCCAAAATTTTGGGAAAAATGTCAAGGATCGTGGCGGGAACGCACATGGTCTGACCAACTTTTTTCAAAATCGTCAGAGATGAATATTACGATGATTTCAAAGCTAACCCCCCAAAATTGACAAATTTTACGATTTCTAGATGGGCTAAATGAAGGTTCAAATGTAAAAATAGGACCCTATTAGGGTTTTTAAGAAAAAGAGGAATTGAATTGCAAATTTGAAAAAGGTCAAACCTAATGGATAGGGACACCTTGGAAATTGTTTAGAAATCTGAATTTGAATGAAATTGATTGAAATTTGCAGAAAATCCAATTAAATTTGAAAATTAGGGTTTTATGACCTAACCACTTAATTTGAAATTTAAATTTTGGGAAAAAGGAGGGTAACTGAAAATTTGAATTGTAGGAATGAAAACAAACCTGAGAACAATAAAAAATCTGAAAATTAAATGGAAATCCAATTTTTGCACAAGTTTAAGATGATTAGGGTTTTAACAAGCAACCTTTTAATTTTGTAAACTTGATTTGCAAATTGAACAAGACAATGAGGAAATTGAATTTGACAAATAAAACAATTTTCAAATCTAAGATAACCACAAGCAATTTTCACAAATCACAAGTTCAATTTTAATTTAAAAAACTAGGGTTTTAAATGATTTAACCACTAAGTTTGCAGAAATTTGAAACTTGCAAATGAAAAATATGCAACTTTGTTCAAAGGAAAGCATGCAAGACGTTAGGTTCACCAAAATGTATTGGTGGGTGAAAAATGTGGGAATGAGAGATCAAGAGGAAAACTACCCTTTCCCTCCAAGGAGAGATGAGAGTTTCACTATGGATTTCCCTTCAAATACTTTTCACCTAATTACATTGGAAGATGAGAGGAAAATTCACTAGATTCAATCTCCATAGAAGAAGATAAAGTTCTGAGTGAAATAGGAATGATAAGCTAATCCCCTCTTCCTATTTGAAGTGGAAAGGAATTGATTGAATTATGTAGTGCAAAAGTGACAAAGAACTAATTATAACTTGATATTGGAGTATGGGATGAAGCTGTGCACCTGGATCTGGCAGTAATATGTCAAGACGAATCTGTCCTACGAATTTGAGGAAAAGTCGCTTAGACTGTGGTGAGAATGTACATGGTCCTTCGAAAATTTGCGAAATGAAAAGGGTTTTTCCACCGCTACAAATGGAGCTCGAATCCGAAAGTATAGCTGCGCACCTACAACCTACACACAAAAAAGAGAGGAAAATGGGTTGCGATTGGGATTTGCCTTCAAGTCAAACCCCAGTTTTGGAATTAACCAAGTAGTGAAAGAAAGTACTTACAAGTAGATGCAAATAAAATACTAAAATGTAAATCACCTCAAGGGAGGTTGTGATAGAAATGTTGATAGAAATGCTTGTGTGGAATTGAATGTTGGAATCAATCTCCTCTTCAATGGTTGAATCCTTGACTTGAATGCAACACCTAGCCTTGAAGGGAGACTTGGGAATTCTCAATGCTGGAAAAGAATGCTTGAATGCTCTTGAACACTTGATCACAAATTTTCACTCTATTGAACTTATCCAACTTGACCAACTTACCAAATGAGAGGGAAAATGCCACTTAAATACATGTCAATTAGGGTAAATGAAACTGATTTTCGTCACTGTCTGACATCGGGGAATTTTTCCCGCTCACTGCATACCCTACAATGCATACTTTAGGAAAGGTCCTGCCCCAAAATAGGGTAGGGATAGGAGCACCCCGCCCTTGTCCTAGGGGGGTTAGGGGTGCCTCGCCCCTGTCCTACCCCTTTCTCTAGGGCAAAGTGCAGACAGGGGGGTGGGGAGGCCAAGGGAGAATCAAATTTTGAGGGTTGAGCAGTCTGCGGTCTCCGATCAGGCTAGGGGATTCAATTTGGCATGTGTGAGGACCCTAATACGCTTGAAAATTGCCAGGGTCACAATTTTATGAAACTACACATAGTCATCAATTTAAACCCTTAGAGAATGCCAAAATACATTAAGTTGAGAGAAAGAGAAATTGGAAGTGTTCTAGACGAGTTTGGACAACTTAACCATTAAAAATAAATCACTCCAATGGTTATGCAATAACCTGAGTGGTTATAAAATTTCCTTAACAATTACACCACCACAACTTGTGTAAAGTGGCAGTGCCACACAAAGAGATTGCAACCTTTTCTATTCTACCATTTTCTCATTAATTCATTGTGTTTTGAACTTAAGTTACATCTTTCCATGGAGTCTAAATTTGGATCAAATCTCCTTAATACTAAGGATTTTTTGTCAATAAAAGATATAGATAATTAGAATAAGAGAGGCGATCCTCTTGTTGGATGACTTGTTTTTCATCTCACTTTGCACCATTTTAGCCAAGATCTAGAAGTTTTTTTTCACTCCAGTTACAAGAATGATGAAATTTTTTCAAAGAGGTTGAGCTAGAATGAACTTGATCAACATTTTTTTTCTCTACCTCAAAGGGAATGATCCGAGTTCTTTTTCTCAACATACTTTTTAACCTAATAGACAAGTCAACAATACAAATAATAATACTAATACACTTAAAAAGTACCTCAAACACCTACATGGACATCCAAGTAGACATTGTAAGATGTTGGAGATTTGATATTAGTACATATAATTTGCAAGGTTATTATTACCTTAATCTCAACAAACAATATGAACCTTCAAAGATGATTCTTAAAGCATCTAGTGTGCTTAATCAATAACTCCTCATCTTGTACATCTTTCTTCATCTAGACAACCCTTCTATGAAATTCACAAGTGCAATCTTGTACACTTTATCCTTCTCTATATATTGAAATCGTAACTCCATATATTTTACCTCTTTGACAAATTGGATACAGTTGATTTTTAAATAATTTTCTAATATTGATCCCATGAACTAATTGAAGCTTGTTTTCTTAAAAATATTGAATGTAAAAGACTTTAAAATATCAAAGAAATGATTTACCATCATTAATCTAATAGGGATTTTTTAAAATCCAAATCAAGAGTATAAATGAAAATATGTTAGGACTAATTGATATCCACTTTGTAATCCTAGGACTATGATACTTTATTTTATTATTTAGTTAGTTAGATAATTTTAATGTGTATCTATGTAGATGGTTGTGAAGGCATCCAATGTAATTCATCAATACCTCCTAATCTTATACATATATCTCCATTTGGACAACGCTTTTATGGAATTCAATAGTACTCTTGGGAAATTTATCCTTCTTTATGTTTTAAAATTTCCACTAAATACATTTTCCTCTATGACATAGGATAAATTTGTTTTCCTAATATTTTTTTAAAGTCGACCTGATGAACAAAATGGATCTTGTTTTCTTAAACCCATTAATTACAAGACTTTCACATCAACTTAAAGCAATCCTCTACCATCATTTAGCTAGGAAATCAATTTTTAGAATCCAAATTAAGAATATGAATGATAAAATATGTCATAACAACCTAATATTCACTTTGCAATTTCAAGAATATAGTTTTTTATTTTATTAGTTAATTATTTAGATAGTATACTATGTCTCTCTAGGAATTGTGGTGAGAGTAACTTGGAGACCCCACATGAGGAAGGGGGATAAATATATAACTATTATTCTAATCTTGCAAAATATATTGTAACATGACATTAATTAAGGAGAGTGTAATTTTCCCCAATCTATTTATTTATAGTGGAAGAGCATCTATGATAGCTAGGACATTTGTAAGAGCATCTATGATAGCTAGGACATCGTGTAAGAGAATATTTTGAATTTTATGTTGACTATGACAAGTTATGAAAAATTCTTTGCAAGACAGGAGTTGCAAATTGTTCCAAGAGATTACATAAGTGTGTGGCATCAAAGTTTGTGCATTCACATGTGTGAGATACTTTTGCATTTGAGTAAGAAATTTGGGCATCCAAAAAGATTCCATGTTTTTAATACTTAGTTTGTAATACCATTTATGGTAGTTTGTATTGTATTTTACTAATATTGAGGCATTGGGATAGAACATATTTTAAAATTGTATTGTTGAACTAGTGGATTCAAGAATGAAGGTATGTTGACTTAGTCTTGTTTGGATAATATATTTTTTTTCTCTTTGGTGGTGAAATTTTTTACTTGAAAGGGTTTTCTCCATGTATATCAGTGTTCTTTTGGTTGACAAGTTCCTATTTGTGTTGTTTTATTTCTATTTTCATTCAATTTCTATCATTGTTAATGAATTTTTAAACACTAAGGAATAATATTTTTTGTATTTTCACCTAGATTATCAACATAATATACCTCCAATTTTGCCAACTAATTTTTAAGGATTTTCACATCCATATCTTCTTCAAATGGTAGGATATAAATCTTATCCCCAACCTTAAAATGATACATTCATGAAAAACTTGTTTGACCATATGAAGATGCTTCTATTCTATTGGGATGATTTTTTCCTTGTTGGTACCTTATTAATGAAGGCAAAAATCACAAAAACATAAGAAACAAATTCCTCATAAGAAAATATGAATATTACTTCATTGAAATGAACATAAATTATATTATAACATTGAAAACTAAATTAGAGGATGAATCATCACATGTTGCAACACATTACTTCTTTTTTCCATTAGATTCTAAAGCCTTCTACCTTCTTTTGTTCTCAAGTTTTCCTTCAAAATATTATTTCCTCCCTTTTTCACAACTTATCACCTTCCCCTTCTTCCCTAGTACCCAAAAATTCTCAATAAATGGTCATAAATAAGTCTTTGGAACCTTTAGGTAAAGTTTTGAACTTTATATCTCTCATCCAAAAATAGCCCAACTTCTAGGAGCCATAAATTTTGATTTGGACACTTGATTGAGCCGAACTTTTTTTAAATTGCATATCTTGGAGTGCCCTATGTGATAGGAAATTAATTTATCCATTTCTCTAATTTTCGGGGCCCCAAAACATCATTTGAAGCCTAAAACCCCCAGTTTTTAGGAGAATTTTTAAAATTAAATCTTTAACATCTTTCCACCCAAACTTGATATTGACTCGAAACTCACCCAAAATGTACAAAATTTAATTTTGGAGCTTTGAGGAAAATTTCAAGTCTCTACGTGCTCATATGCAAACTTACTAAAACTAGATGTTCTCCTAAATTTAGCCCTTTAAGAAAATGTGAAAGTTCTACACAATATTTCAAGACTTTTTAATGGAGCTTCATTTGTATTCACCTTTCCTCAAACCTAACAACAATCAAAATGAGATATTTTTCACTGATGCAAGATTGCCTTTACACCTTGGATGCTCTTGCATCACTTGTAAATATCATAATTTATCCATAAGAGCCTCCATGATGCTCTTTATTATCTTCATTATTTGAGATATACCTACAATATCAACTTTTTGCACAAGGAAAATTACTTTACCATTAAGGTCTTGCACATCTATCTCCATGCTTTCTAGTTCTCTCTTCAAATTGATCATGTTGTGGGCATGAACCCACAAAATTACTCACAACAACATCCATAAGAAAATACCTTCCTCTCATGCCAATTATAATTAGATTTATAAAATGGTTACTCTTTCCCTTTATGTCACAAACCTTAAGGAGAATATCAATGGAGAAGGTGATGCCACATGGAATGTCTCAAATTTGAAGAAGTCTAGGTTTATATGAAAGGATTGGACAAATAACATTAATTAGCATTTTACATTAGAGTTATATTTGGGACCCTCTTAAGTAGGGTTTGAATCTCTAGTGACCTTGACAGTTCCTTAAAAATAGGGCCTAGGAGATACTCATGAGGAGGTTGAGAAATCTTGTTTAGAGGGACAACATTCATTAAATACTAAGTTTCATTTGGATGTAGAAATTGGTACTAAAGATTTGAAGCATGTAAATGTAGATGATAGGGTCTCACAAATGTTGTTTCATAACACTATACCATACATGGATAAAAATCATATATTCTTATTAGAAAAGGAGGTTCTTTATGAGAAAGAAAAGTTCTCTTGTGAAGATTTGATAATTAAATTTAGTACTTTATGCTAGGCTCTTAAAAATTCACTTGCTTGGATCATAAAATATGAAGCACCAATTTAAAGGTTCAATTTAAATATACCTTAATGATTAAGGAGTTTTTGTGCTTCTTTACCAATCTATAGAAGTTAAATCCTTTATTTTAGCTAAATGGCCATGGTATTGGGACACAAACACATTGTTAGTTAAGCCAATACTTTCCTAGGTTTAACCCTATGATCAAGTAATTTTTAGTTATGTTGATCTAGATTAGACTAACTTATATTTCATTATACTACTAGGTAGACACATGCTTCCAAGGTATAGGAAATACCTTAGGTATATTTTTAGTGCCAAGTCTAGAAATGGAAGGTCTTGTCTGCTCTACTTTAGTTATAATTCAAATAGAATTAGATGTATCTAAAGGTTTATATGATGAAATATAATAAATAATATGAAAGTGGGTATTATACTATGATAATATATATAAATCATTGTATAAAATGATTTCAACTAGGTCTTGTTGCTTTTGAGTGTAAGGCTCATAAACCTCATTCTACTAAATAAGCTACTTAGAGAAAAGGTATATGTTTCACACATCTTTTAGTCAAAGGAGTGGCTTGTGATATCTCTAAGGATTCAAATAATTCTAATATGGAAGATAATTTATGTCCTCAAGTTTCTCCCAAATCTCCTCCTCATTCACCACCATGATTCTAATATAGGTTGATTATACCTTGAAAAGGTAAATATGATGTTGGAGGACAAGGTAAAGTAATTGGAAAAAATAGTTAAGGTCAACAACAAGAAGATAAATTTTCCATATGGTTTCAAACCATAAGTTTGATGATTTAGAGTACGAGATTCCTACTCATATAAAATACAAAAATTAGGCTAGTCATCCATTTGTTATTTTGGAGGAGAAATAGTTCATGGGTGCTTGTATTTGATATTTAGTTTTAAATTTTATAAATCAATACCAATCTTATTTTTGGTCTTCTTTAGAGAGAGAGGATGAAGAGGATGCTTGAACTTGGAGAAAAGTATCTAATAGAAAGATGGATACCAAAAAAACTTTCATATGGTTCTTAGGCAACAACAAAATAGGCATATAAGCTTTTTACATGTTTATTTTCTCCACTTAATTAATTTATTATTGCAAAATGTTTTGTCTCTTATTAGTCCTTTTAATGTTTATGGCTAGCCTAGGGGTACATTTATAGTTTTGGTGCTAAAAAAATGTAGGTTGCAAATCCTCAAAGCTGAGCTATTCTTTAGTCCCATGAATGTCAATGTCAAACTTAGGACAAAAAGCTTATAACTTATTATTAGGTAGGGATCATGTTAGATTAATTGATAAGGATGGGTGATTTCTTCTTCTACTTTAGGCTCTACTAGGCCAATGTGATATTACCTAAGATATTGTTTTTAGGATTTTTTTAGAGAAATGACATGAGATTGGACTGTGAAACGAACCTTACCCATTGCATGAGAAACTTTGAATATTCCTAAGCACCTATATGCTAGTTTGTCGATACAAGGATTTCACAAATCTATTAAGTAGATACATAACCATGTAAGGAGCCCAAAGATATTTCCTTGTTGATTACTAATGACATTCAAATTTTACAATACACTCATACATGGTATTTAATTTGACAATTCATGCCAAACATACAAGCTTCATTTATCACCTTAAAAAGATGCCTCAAAAAATCTTTGTAAATATTTTTACTATCTTTAAGCTAATATATTAGTAAGAATAATAAATAAAATTAAGTTTTTTTTAATAAATGTTTTACAAACATTCAAATAGATACTACATTTGCACATAGTTCCTTAAGGATTAGAGATTTATATTACACTAAATGCAAAAAAGTAAGAAACACAATCAAAATATCCTGTCCCATTACAATAAATACAAACATAATATGTAACTATTCTTTTAGTATAGTAGGGAATTTTTTTTTGATTAAGCAAGCAAGGAGAGGGGCCTTGATCCCTTACATCAACAAAACATTAACCAGAAAAGGGACAACAAACAACAAACTGCATATAACCAACAACCCCTAATAGCAAACCCATTAATTAAAAACTAATCAATAGTCTACATAAAAAAAGGCATAGTTCAAACCAAGCAATGAGAGTAGTGGATCAAGATATCATAACATAAGCCATGGAGGCTAGAAGTCTTAAATAAAGTAGCAACTAACTCTAAAAAGACACTAAGCCTAAGCATAATAAAAAGAAGTAACAACATTAGTCATTTTTTCTTGAGATCTTGTCCCAGATATCAACTAGCTTCTGGATATTAATTTTCCAATCATCCTCCTACAAGGCATAGTCTTCTTCTTTCCTGTTATGTCTCTAATTTTTTTTCTTGAGAATATTAATCGACATAGATTTACCTGAGACCATGTAATAACCCACTTTACTTAACCCAACAAAATTTGACCACTCTTTTTTTTTTTTTTTAATTCTTAATTTAATCATTTGTGTTTGATTCAATCGCATACTCTGGGCATCCATCCATTTGGATTAGGAATTCATCCATCTAGGATGAGAATCTAACTATATGAGTTAGGCATCTGTCCATACAAAACATAAGGTTTCATCTATCCAATACAGGATAGGCATCTACCCAAACAGGGTAGGCATCTATCCAATTGGGATAGGAGGTGCTCTGGCCAGAGACTTAGACTCATCGGGACCATCCGGGTCCTGAGTCACTCACTAAGTACTACACTCCTCTAATAGGAGTGCACTGAGGTCACCGTGCTTAGGAGAAATCAAAATAACATAATGAAAGCTTGAATTCTGCCTCAGAATTTGGCTTAAAGCCTCAAGAAGTCAAGCGAATCCATACGGGATTCCTTCTGAGTATGCTTTGAATTACTTTTTCTTTTATTACACTTATCTTTCAAATTAAGATTCTTCACGATCCTTCTTCTTACCAAAACCTAGACCCCATCCACGAACGCCTGAGTACTAGGGACAACTCCATCCCTAGACTGCCTACATACCCATTTTGGCACGGGATCAAGGCGTAAAGTATGTAGTTCTATTTTCTAATCTATGGTTTGATGTAAACTATTTGGTGGGTACGCAACCCTTTATAGGGTTGATGTCCCAGACAATTTCTCTGTGGTTGCTACCCATGGTGGTAGCACTTAAGCAAAGGCTCAAGATGGCCTATTGCTTGTGGCCTAAAACAACTAGATCCTAATACTTATCATAAGTGTCACCCTTGACCCAATTGCCAATTGTCAACAACTCTTTGAGATTAAATCAATTTTATAAAAGCATTTCACTCAATAAACCCTAAAGGGGGTTTACTATGGTTTAACTTAGTGGATGTAAAATCATTTTAGGATTATCTTATTAGATTATCGATCCAAGGGGGACTACCCGCCCCTTGGTTTTTAACTTCCAAGTGTCCCTTATTACTCCCCAACCATTTATAGGGACGATGCCACATACGTTGTTGATGCAACTTTATTAGGCGTTAAGTGCAATAGTTCAACACGACATCATTACCCGTAAGCGTGACCCAGAGGCACCATAAATATCGAACGCTGCTAGGTTTTGGTTTTTCGACTTCCTTTATTTAGTTTTCTAACTAAGAAGCTATGAAAAACATCATGCTTGAAACAATTATGAAATGAATGTACAAAATTGGACATTGCAAAGTTTAATTAATTAAAATAACTACTTCAATGGCATTCATGTACCACTTGGTAAAAATACCATCCTTCTAGAACTAAACTATTTAATATTGAAATTTAATTGCATGATAATGACAATTATGAACTCACATATTAAAACGTGTAACTTGCATGAAGATGATGAAAATGTAACTCGCTCATCAATAAATGCAATTAATGTATAAGTAATTCACATGAAGCAAGGATAGTGTAAGTTACATGCAAGGCTAAGCAATGTTTTATTTCTACCATGAGAATAATCACTTATAGAGTCACTGGTTCAAAAATAGCAATTACTTTAGACATTTGACAATTTTGGTTCAAATCATATTAATCTGAATTAATTGTTTTTAATGAATCTAATGCCAACTAAGTGACCCAATGAATCTTAAATAGACTAAAAATATAAAAAATTACATTAAATTTTCCTTTGAAAATATAAAAATTTATATAAGGAATTAACAAATGCAAAGAGGGAACCTGGAGAAGCCTTTTGATGTTGAATCCTCTCCAAATCTTCAAGCCTAGCCTTCCCTGATCCTTCCTTGCAAGCTTGGAAAAAATTTCTTCAAACAACCTTAACAATTCTCCAAATGAAAATATGACTACTAAAAACAAACTATTTGAGAAAGCTTTCTTCAAAGAATAACCAACCCCCTCTTTTGAAAAATTGCATACAATATATAGGAAAAATCCCTTAATTCCACTATTTAGAGAAATTAATTAAGAATGAGATTCTTTTTCCAATATTGGACCCATGCAAAATTGATTAATATCCTAGTGGGGGAGTTACATGCAAGGGAATTAAAGAATGAAGATTCCTCTAGAAGCTTCTAATTCTTCCTATAACATGTGCCATAATTGGGAATGGAAAAAAATAAAAATAAAAAATAAAATAATGCCTTTTGAATTATATTCTCCAAGTGTGTATGTGGGTCCATTATCTATCCTTTTATAATATTTATTCAACCATATTCAATAGCTCAACCAAAAAGATATAATAGAAATTGTATCAAACCAAAAGTGATAAAAGAGGGTTGTGACATCCTCCCCCCCTTAAATTGTGCATTGTCCCGATGCACTTATTGAATGTATTCAACAGAGTCTATGGTTTATGATTAGTTTAAAACAAAAAAGGAAACAATTGTTGCATTTACCTAGTATCTTCCCATGTGGCATTCTTTTCATCATACTGATTCCATTGTACTTTGCATTGATCAACCTCTTTGTTGTGCAATTGGCACTGGTGCCTCTCCAAGATTCTGAATGGCTCTATCATTATTCCTCCCATTTCCTGGACCTGTAAAGCACCCCATTTAAAAATATGTTTCTCATCAGGTACATACTTTTTAAGAAGAGATACATGGAAGACATCATGGATTCAGCTCAACTGGGGAGGTAAGGCCAACCGGTATGCAACTAGATTAATCCTTTCCAATATCTCAAAACACCCAACATAACGAGGTGCAAGCTTAGTCTTTTTCCCAAACCTTATGGAACTATTGTGTGGCCTAACCCTTAGGAAGACTTTCTCTCCCACCTCAAACTCCCTTGGTGTCCTGTTCTTGTCTGCATAACTTTTCTGCCTATCTGAGGCTTCCTTCAATCTTTGCCTAATTTCCTTAGTTTTCCTTTCCATTTCCTTCAACATATCTGGTCCAACAATTACTTTATCTTCAAGACTATCCCAACTCAAAGGTGTTCGACATGGCCTACCATACAATGCTTCGAAAGGTGCCATTCCCAAAGATGTTTGATATGTATTATTGTAAGCAAACTCTACCAGAGGTAGGAAATCTTCCCATTTCTTCTGTTGGTCCATGCAATACAGGTGAAGTAGGTCTTCCAAAATCTGATTTGTCCTCTCTGTTTGACCGTCGGTTTCAGGATGGTATGCAGTACTAAAATTTAGTTGAGTTCCTAGAGCTGATTGAAGAGTTGTCAAAAACCTTGAAGTGAATCTAGCATCTCTATCTGATATGATTTTCTTTGGCATTCCATGCAACCTAAATATTTCCTTAACAAAGTGCCTTGCCAAGGTAGGTGCATCATCCATCAGATTCCCTGGTATAAAGTGTGCCACCTTGGTGAGTTTATCAATTACCACCATTATTGTATCATTCCTAGAAGGTGACATGGGCAACCCTTGCATAAAATCCATGCTAATAACTTGCCACTTGTGTTGAGGTACATCATGTAACTATAATAATCTAGCTAGATGTCTATGCTCTGCCTTTACCCTTTGACACTCCAAACATTTAGCCACATATTTGACTATGTCATTCTTCATCCCTTGCCAAAAGTATAGCTTCCTTAGATCTGCATAAAGTTTGTTAACCCCTGAGTGCCCTGAGTAAGGGGCATTATGAGCCTCCGACAAGACTACTTTCCTTAAGTCTCCTGAGTTAGGAACATAGATTCTATTATTGTATCTGAGCAACCCATCTTCATCTAATGTATACCCTTCAACCTTAGGATCAGTTGGATCATATTCTAAAGTCAATTTGACTTGCTCATACCATGGGTCATGTCCCTGCTCATCCATTACTTGCCTTTTGAAAGAAGTTTTGAATGTTGCTATAGTCATCAAGTGTCTCCTCCTACTTAAAGCATCTGCCACCCTATTTTCCTTCCCCTTAATATATTCAATTTCAAAATCATATTCACTTATAAACTCTAACCACCTTCTTTGTCTAGCATTTAAGTGGGGTTGGGTAAAGATGTACTTTAGTCCTTGGTTATCTGACTTTAACTCAAAGGGCTTCCCTAGTAAGAAGTGTCTCCATTTCTGTAGGGCATGGACAATCGCTGCTAACTCTAAGTCATGGGGTGCATAATTAACTTCATGAGTCTTTAGCTTCCTGGAATCATAAGCTACTACCCCTTCATCTTGGACAAGTACTCCTCCTAAACCTTCAATAGAAGCATCAGTTACGACTGTGAAGTGTCCATTCGGATCTGGTACTTTTAGAATGGGTGCTAAAGTTAGTTTCCCCTTCAAAATTTGAAATGCTTTATCACTTTTCTCTATCCACACAAACTTTTTACCCTTTCTTTTCAATGAGGTGATGGGGTTTTCTATGTTAGAGAATCCTTCCACAAACCTCCTATAGTACCCTGCTAGTCCCATAAAGCTTCTTACCTCTGAAACGTTTTTAGGGATTGACCATTCTACTATTGCCTTTATCTTATCTGGATTGACTACTATTCCTTCCTTTGATATTATATGCCCAAGGTAGTGAATCTTTTCCTTGAAGAAGGCACATTTTGACAGTTTCCCATATAACTTATGTTCCCTCAACCTTTGCAAAACAATTTGTAGGTGTACTAAATGTTCCTCCTCATTCCTAGAGTAAATCAAGATGTCGTCTAGAAATACCAAAACAAAATTTTCCAAGTAGTCATGGAGTGCACTATTCATTAGGTTCATAAATGCCGCTGGGGCATTGGTTACACCAAAAGGTACTACTGTGAATTCATAATGCCCATATCTAGTCCTGAAAGCTGTCTTCAAAATGTCCTCCTCTTTAATTCTGAGTTGATGGTATCCTGATCGGAGGTCTATCTTTGAGAAAACTATTGCTCCTTTCATTTGGTCAAAAAGATCCTCTATTCGAGGTAAGGGATACCTATTCTTTATTGTGACCTTGTTCAACATCCTATAGTCGATGCATAGTCTTAAGGTTCCATCCTTCTTCTTAACGAGTAAGACTGGTGCTCCCCATGGTGATACACTTGGCCTTATTAATCCCTTAGCTAAGAGTTCCTCTAATTGCATTTTGAGCTCTTGTAATTCAGTTGTGTTCATTCGGTAAGGTGCCCTTGATATTGGTTCAGCTTCCGGTAGTAAGTTGATACAAAAGTCAAACTTCCTTTTAGGGGGTAAGCTAGGTAATTCTTCTGGAAATACATCCTTGAATTCTCATAAGAAAGGGGTATTTTCAAAGGTTGGGGTATTTTCCTCTTTTCCTTCATCAATTTCAACCATATAGATTAGGCCTCCTTTTCTTCTTTCCTTCTTTAATTGCATGGCTGATATGGTTTCTATATTAATGGGGTTAAACTTTCCTTATATTTTGACCCTTTTCCCCCCATCATTCAAACATTCAACAACATTTTTATAGCAATCTACATTGGCTTGATGATCCATTAACCAACTCATTCCAATAATTACATCATATAACCCTAGGGGTGCCACATAGAGATCTACCCTTGTTTCAAACCCCAGAAATTGTACCCTTGCCCTCGACAAACACTTAGTTACTTCCCTAGTTGCCTTATCCCCATATTGAACCATCCATGATGAATCCATTTGATTAAATTTTAATGCATATTTTCTTACTAATTCAGGTGAGATGAAACATTCAGATGACCCAGTGTCAATTAGAATTGAAATCGGTTGTTCAAATAGTGTACCTGTAGTTTCCACGGGAACATTTTGGAATCTTTCTCTTCGGTTCTTAACTGCAGCATGGATCCTTTGTTGGGGCCCTTGTTGTGGTTTATTGGCCCTAATCTAACCTTGCATCTTGGGACATTCTCTAGCAAAATGGTTTCCCCCACACATAAAGCATCCACTTAGAGGACCCCTCTTGCCTTGATCCCTAGGGGGATCATTCCTTGTTTCATTGGTCCTGGGTGGATAAGTTATCCTGATCTATTGGTTGTTCCTATTATAGTTTCCCTTGTTATTATTATTATTATTATTATTATTATTATTATTTCCATTCCTATGATATTGATTAGGGGGTGGCCTTCTTTCGGAAGAATTATTCCTTTGAATTTTGTTGAAGTTAGTGTTCCCCTTGAATTCCTGCTTCCTTTTAAAAGAGTGGTTCCCATTATAGTTCTTCCATGCTATTGTTAGGGCTTGAATCTTTCTCTCTTGCCTTAGGGACTTTTCAAGTACTTTGTTCATGTTTTTGGGTCCATGCATGTCAACCTCTGCCCCTATGTTGGTATTTAGTCCCAAAATGAACTTCCTCGCTTGACCTTCTTCATCTTTCTGGTACATAGGTATGTACTTAAGCAATTTGGTAAACTTATCCCAATATTGTTGGACTGATAGGGGTCCTTGTCGTAGATTATGGAACTCTGTCACCTTCTCATCAAAGAACAATTGAGGGAGCCACCTTTTATGAAAGTGGTGAACAAATTGATCCCATGTGATCGTATCCCTACTATACCCATTTTGCTCCTTGGTGTTGGTCCGCCAACTAGCTGCCTCCCCTGTGAGTTGATAGGAACCCCATAAGGCCTTGGTTGTTTCACTAAAATCTCTTAGTTCAAAATACTTTTCCATTTCATTTAACCAATTTTCAGCTCCTTGACCAATTTGCCTCCCATCGAACTTAGGGGGGGTGATTTTCTTCAAATCCTTAGAGAGTTCCAATATGTTATTTTCCTTTCTATTGCCTATCATATTCCCTTGATTGCTACCAGGGTTCCCATTTTCAGTTCCACTTCGATTTTCAATGTCATTCTGCCTTGCCCTAAGGTCCTGCATTGATTGTTCCAAGAAGTTGATTTTATCCCTTTGTTCGGTTAGTTGGTTGATTATAGCCTCAACCCCATCTTTGTTATTCCCTGGGTTATGTTGATCCCATTCATGGTCTTCCTCATGGTTTCTTCATGGTTTTCTTCATGATTTTCCTCATGGTTAGTTTCCCTTTGTCTCCTAGTGGTAACACATCTTCCATTTCCCCTTCCTCTTCCTCTTCCTCTTCCTCTTCCTCTAGCCATTCTAGGGTTTTACCTGAAAATTAAATTATGTAGTTAGTTCTCGATTTAAGATTTTATAATTTAATCTCTACCATTGCAAAACATTCCCTTAGTTGTGCAAATTGAAGTGAGCACAAGGCCTAGATTTGAACCTTTTCTTTGATACCACATGTAATAACCCACTTTACTTAACCCAACAAAATTTGACCACTCTTTTTTATTTTATTCTTAATTTAATCATTTGTTTTTGATTCAATCGCATACTCTAGGCATCCATCCATTTGGATTAGGCATTCATCCATCCAGGATGAGCATCTAACCATACAGGTTAGGCATCTATCCATATGGAACATAAGGTTTCATCTATCCAATATGGGATAGGCATCTACCCAAACGGGGTAGGCATCTATCCAACTGGGATAGGAGGTGCTCTGCCAGAGACTTAGACTCATCGGGACCATTTGGGTCCTGAGTCACTCACTAAGTACTACACTCCTCTAATAGGAGTGCACCGAGGTCGCCATCCTTAGGAGAAATCAAAATAACATATGCAAGCTTGAATTCCACCTTAGAATTTGGCTTAAAGCCTCAAGAAGTCAAGCGAATCCATACGGGATTCCTTCTGAGTATGCATTGAATTACTTTTTCTTTTATTACACTTATCTTTCAAATTAGGATTCTTCACGATCATTCTTCTTACCAAAACCTAGACCCCATCCACGAACGCCTGAGTACTAGGGACAACTCCGTCCCTAGACTACCTACATACCCATTTCGACACGGGATCAAGGCGTAAAGTATGTAGTTCTATTTTCTAATCCATGGTTTGGTGTAAACTATTTGGTGGGTACGCAACCCTTTATAGGGTTGATGTCCCAGACAATTTCTCTATGGTTGCTACCCATGGTGGTAGCACTTAAGCAAAGGCTCAAGATGGCCTATTGCTTGTGGCCTAAAACAACTAGATCTTAATACTTATCATAAGTGTCACCCTTGACCCAATTGCCAATTGTCAACAACTCTTTGAGATTAAATCAATTTTATAAAAGCATTTCACTCAATAAACCCTAAAGGGGGTTTACTATGGTTTAACTTAGTGGATGTAAAATCATTTTAGGATTATCTTATTAGATTATCGATCCAAGGGGGATTACCCGCCCCTTGGTTTTTAACTTCCAAGTGTCCCTTATTACTCCCCAACCATTTATAGGGATGATGCCACAGACGTTGTTGATGCAGCTTTATTAGGCATTAAGTGCAGTAGTTCAACACGACAACATTACCCGTAAGCATGACCCAGAGGCACCATAAATACCGAACGCTGCTAGGTTTTGGTTTTTCGACTTCCTTTATTTAGTTTTCTAACTAAGAAGCTATGAAAAACATCATGCTTGAAACAATTATGAAATGAATGTACAAAATTGGACATTGCAAAGTTTAATTAATTAAAATAACTACTTCAATGGCATTCATGTACCACTTGGTAAAAATACCATCCTTCTACAACTAAACTATTTAATATTGAAATTTAATTGCATGATAATGACAATTATGAACTCACATATTAAAAAGTGTAACTTGCATGAAGATGATGAAAATGTAACTCGCTCATCAATAAATGCAATTAATGTATAAGTAATTCACATGAAGCAAGGATAGTGTAAGTTACATGCAAGGTTAAGCAATGTTTTATTTCTACCATGAGAATAATCACTTATAGAGTCACTGGTTCAAAAATAGCAATTACTTTAGACATTTGACAATTTTGGTTCAAATCATATTAATATGAATTAATTATTTTTAATGAATCTAATGCCAACTAAGTGACCCAATGAATCTTAAATAGATTGAAAGATTCTAATTATAAAATTTGATATAATTTAATTTACAATTATAAATTTACTGAAGTTAAATTAATTATAAATTCACTAAAGATAATTATAAATCTACCTAAGTTCAATTTTATTAAAATAAAATAATTTTTTTTTTTAACAGAATCCAATTGCCAAGAATTTAATGTTATGTAGTGGCTTTTATAGCCATGTGGGAGTGGGGGCCATGGGTCCCATGACCACTGCGGACCTGCGGTTGCAGGCCCGCAGTGATGTGGGTACAAAGATAGATAAATGTTTGAATTTTGATTTCATAGTGATCATATCCAACAATTTTGCCCATATGTTGAGATAAACAAAACTTTCTTTGAGAGATTTTCAGGAAATTAATATTCACAGAGAGAGAGATTTCTGGAATGAATAAATAATAGAACAATAATGAGAAGAATTCATATTTGATATACTATTTCTCATAGCGAGATTTCTCAATACAAATGATCATATGCATAGAGAAAGAAATTATTTACAGAGATAAAAGAATTTGAGTTTTTCAAGAAAAGAAATAGAGATGTTGAAAAACATGATTTATTTTCTTACTTTTTTTGATTCAAGATCTTCTCTAGATTAAAAAAAAACTAGAAAAAGCAGAATCTGATTTCTTTCTTTTAAATAGATTTAACAAATAAAAGAGAAATCAAAATTTGCATTTTAAAAAGAAAAGAAACTTTTATCAATGCATTTCTTTAATGGAAAAAAATAGATTATCCTTTCTAATTAATCTATCTAACAATTAAGAAATGATTTCCTTCAAAAAGTTATATTCAACTAAAGAATCTAAGAGGAGATATTTCCTTTGAAAATATAAAAATTTACATAAGGAATTAACAAATGCAAAGAGGGAACCTGGAGAAGCCTTTTGATGTTGAATCCTCTCCAAATCTTCAAGCCTAGCCTTCCCTGATCCTTCCTTGCAAGCTTGGAAAAAATTTCTTCAAACAACCTTAACTATTCTCCAAATGAAAATATGACTACTAAAAAAAAACTATTTGAGAAAACTTTCTTCAAAGAATAACCAACCCCCTGTTTTGAAAACTTGCATACAATATATAGGAAAAATCCCTTAATTCCACTATCTAGAGAAATTAATTAAGAATGAGATTCTTTTTCCAATATTAGACCCATGCAAAATTGATTAATATCCTAGTGGGGGAGTTACATGCAAGGGAATTAAAGAATGAAGATTCCTCTAGAAGCTTCTAATTCCTCCTACAACATGTGCCATAATTGGGAATGGAAAATAAAAATAAATAATGCCTTTTGAATTATATTCTCCAAGTGTGTATGTGGGTTCATTATCTATCCTTTTATAACATTTATTCAACCATATTCAATAGCTCAACCAAAAAGATATAATAGAAATTGTATCAAACCAAAAGTGATAAAGGAGGGTTGTGACAGACCACTCCCATAACCAAATTCTGCATTATGCCTTTAGTTATTTGAATTAAAGAATTAATGACACTCTCAATTTCATTTTTAGCTTCATTGAAATTCTCTTCTTGTGCCTCTAAGTCCATAATGTGGCAGTGCATCTCTCTTATATGATTCTCTAGGATATTGTCTCTTTCCTCATTTCTGTTATCCAGTTCCAGGTTGTGTCCTATCTCTATATTATCCTCATTACCTAGTCTAGTATAATGGTCTTTCTGGTAATTTTCTTCTTCCATATCTTTCTCAACAATTAAATTTATTTTTCTTCCCACCTCAGATCCACATTCCATTTCCCCCTTAACATCATCCTCTATTTTTTTAGAGTCCTCTTCTGATAACTCAATGATGAACCAACAGTACCAAACCGGTACTGAGAGGGGGGGGGGGGTGAATCAGTACACACAAAAATATAGTCCAAAACCGGTTTGACAACAAATACTTCAAATGACTGCAAGCAGTGATATTAGCTGAAACAGAGTGCAAACGGTAAGACCCAGAATAGCTTAAAACAATCATAAACCGGTCACTCACTAAGCTTTCCTCTTAGCTCAATACTACAATACCATTACACCCTCATGCATGAACAGGTAAAATATCATCTGATCTTCACAATAGTTGGTTCAGTGTGTTTTATAGACAAGCATAAAACATAGAACCATCATATGCTCAATAGGTAATAACAAAGCATCACAAGACAAAAGCATCACACATGACACACATATTTTTCACGTGGAAACCCAACTGGGAAAAACCACAGTGGGGATGAATACCCACAATCTGCTTTTGAACTCTTTAGAAGTCCGCTCTGGTAGGAGCCTTGTCTGGTTAAAGACATTACAATAGGTTCTATTAGGAACCGATCCTGTTAGGGATCACTCGGTTAAGGGATGGCTACAATACCCGGTTAAGGGTTAAACCCAGTTAGGGTTACCTTGTTAGAGGATTTCAAGAACTCAACAGCTAAAGGATCTCCAGAGCTCTATAGCTTCCCAGAACTCATTAACTTCGAGTTACCCGGTTAAGGGATTTGAATCAAGCTGGTTAAAGCTACCCTGTTAAGGGATTTGTATCAAGCTAGTTAAGGCTACCCTGTTAAGGGATTTCACAACTGTTGAAGTGGTTAGAGATCAACAGGAATTAAAATGATCTGGTAATAGCACTCAATGCTAATGTAGATCCATTTTGGCTCCTCTTCACCTTCTGCACATTCACTTTGCAGGTATCTCTTCTCTCCTTTGGTCTGGCAAGAATCACGTATCACTTCCCTTGGATACACTCACAAATTTTGAGAACAATCTTAGAAAGAAACACAACATCGACCTTATAGAAAACATATAGGTCAGTAGCAAAAAACCTAAACCCTAAACCTATTAGGTTAAGCAATTCAAATGGTTCAATCCTAACCATTGAATCATACTGCATTAAATTCAATAATCTTGAATCGATATCAAGACATTCTCCATCGTCCATTATCCACAGATTTCATGGTGGCTGATAACCCATCACTCGTTATCACTGTTTGACAAACTTCACACATTCCCGAGGTAGATAGGAATAGTCTTCTTCATGCAAGATCCTTCATGCACATAGAGCTTACATGGCAACATGACTTATTCTTCGTTATACTATTAACTCATCACACAAAGATCACCGATTGAGTCACATAGGCTTGAGGTGCTCCAACCGGAAATCCTAAAGTGGAAACTACCTATCAACCGGTAGTCACATAGTGCTTCCATGTGCCAGTTCATCTTGAACAAATATACCGCTTCACTTTGGCATATATACTGGTTCACACATATGCTAGTTCTCTCTTCTCACATATCACATATGCCGGTTCACTTCATATCACATATTGACATCAATGACAACATACAATATCATTATGTCCTTATACCGGTTCACATAATGCCAACAATCTCCCCCTTTGGCATTGATGACAATATACAAAGATATCTCTCTGCCTCACATCTTCTCCCCCATTTGCTACAGATATCTTTTCTTTTTCACTCCTTTTCCCCATTTGACAACAATGCCAAAGTGGAGGCACAAGCAACCCTGTTACATTATGCTGCTCCCCTTGAGGAGTAGCATCCTTCAACACATCAATCAACAAAAATTTGACTATACAATACCTGACTAATGTGGAACAAATACTTTTAGCTCACCTCCTGAAGGGGTAGTACCCCCAACTCACCTCTTAAATGCACAAGTGTAGTCTTTGGAAGAGGCTTGGTGAATATGTCTGCTAACTGCTCCTTACTAGAAACATGTTCCAGTGCAATCTCTTTATTCTAAACCTTTTCCCTCAAGAAATGATACTTAAGCTCAAAATGCTTGGTTCTAGAATGTAAAACCAGATTCTTTGAAATATTGATAGCACTTGTGTTATCACAGAATATACTTACCGGTTCAGATACAGGGATTTTGAAGCCTTCCAGTACATGCTTCATCCAAATTGTCTGAGTGCAGTTCATGAAAGCTGCAACATACTCCGCTTCTACTGTAGACTGAGAGATACAACTCTGCTTTTTACTCATCCATGAGGCCAGTCTACCACCAAGAAAGAATGCACCACTAGTTGTGCTTTTCCGGTCATCCACATTACCTGCCCAATCAGCATCTGTGAACACTTTCAGATTGAAATCATTACTGTATGGGTACCACAATCCATAGTCAACTGTTCCCTTCATATACCTAAGAATCTGCTTGACTGCAATCAAGTGGGATTCTCTTGGACTTTTCTGGAACCTTGCAGTAATGCCAACTGCATGTGCAATATCCGGTCTGCTATGCACTACATAATGCAACTTACCAATCATTGATCGGTATTCCTTCTCATCAACTAGTGCATAATCATCCTCTTTTGTCAATTTGCAACTGGTCACCATCGGTGTACCAACCAGTTTGCTATCTTCCATGCCAAAAGTCTTCAACACCTATTTGACATATTTGGACTGAGTGATAAAGATTCCATCTTTCATCTGCTGGATTTGCAGTCCAATGAAGAACTTAATCTCCCCTATGAGTGACATCTCAAACTCTTTCTTCATCTCATCAGCAAACTCATGACTCATCTTGTCATCTCCACCAAAGATAATGCCATCAACAAAAACTTCACAGATCAGGATCTGATCTCCTTTAGACTTAAAGTAGATATTGCTATCTTCACTTGTTCTCTCAAATCCAATCTTCACAAGATGGGAATGTAGGTGCTCATACCATGCCCTAGGTGCTTGCTTTAGGCCATATAAGGCTTTATGTAGCTTGCTCACCATATCACTGTCTTCAGATAGGGAAAACCCATCTGGTTGCTCTATATATACCTCCTCTTCAAGTACACCATTTAGGAATGTAGATTTTACATCCATTTGATATACTTTGAACCTTTTAAAAGCTGCATATGCAAGAAGCATACGAACTCCTTCCAATTTGGCTACAGGAGCAAAGGTTTCTCCATAGTCTTCTCCTTCTTCTTGAGCATATCCTTTGCACACCAATCTGGCTTTATTCCTAATCACTGTGCCATCCTCATTTAGCTTGTTTCTGAACACCCATTTGGTGCCAATGACATTTTTATGCTCCAGTCTGGGTACCAAGGACCATGTACCATTTTTCTCTATCTAATCAAGTTCCTCTTCCATTGCCTTGATCTAGTCTTCATCTTTATGAGCCTCTTTGAATGATTTAGGCTCAAATTCAGAGATCATACATGAGTTTTCTCTGATCTTTCTCCTTGTAAGGATTCCTGTATCCTTATCTCCTATGATCTACTTAGGATCATGATTCAGCTTGACATACCAAGGAATGGTCTTGATTGGTTCTTCTTGCTTTTCCTCTTCATCCTCATCTTCATCAATATCAACATTCACCAGTTCAGGAACACTGTTACTGGTACTTGGTTGACTGACAACCGGTTCCCAGAAGGTTGCAACTGGTTCATTCATAGCTTGCTCACTGCCGGTTTCCTCAGTTTTCTCAGAGGATTCATCAATTCTTACATTGATACTTTCCATAATTCTCTGAGTCCTATTATTGTAACACTTGAAATCTTTACTCTTGGTGGAATATCCTAGGAATATTCCCTCATCACATTTAGCTTCAAATTTGCCCCGATGTTCACTCCTCTTGATGTAACATTTGCTACCAAATACCCTAAAGTAGCTGACCACAGGTGTCTTACCAGTCCAATACTCATAAGGAGTTTTGTCCTTACCTTTCTTGATGAGTACCCGGTTCATAGTGTAGACTGCAGTGCTCACCGCTTCTCTCCAAAAGGTGTGAGCTACCTTTCCTTGAATCAACATTGTTCTAGCTACTTCAACCACAGTCTGGTTATTCCTCTTTGCTAGGCCATTTTGCTATGGAGTCTGAGGGGCAGACAGTTGCCTTTTGATGCCAAATTCTTCACGATACTTTTTGAATTCACCAGAGGTGAATTCCCCTCCTTGATCAGTTCCGAGACACTTGATTCTTTTACCGCTTTCCTTCTCCACTAATGCTCTCAAAAGCCTTGAATTTTGCAAAGGCTTTAGACTTGTCTTTCAAAAATGTGACCCACATCATTCTTAAGCAGTCATCAGTGAGAATCATGAAGTACCTATCACCCTACACACTTCTAATTTTCATAGGACCACACAAATCAGTATGCACAAGATCAAGCAAGTTGTTAGCAGTGAAAGATTTACCTTTAAAGGTTGAGGAAGACATTTTCCCCAATTGACACTCTCTACACAAGGTATTATCCAGTTTGCTTAGCACCGGTAACCCTCTAACTATCTTGATCTTACTAGCCTTCACAATGTTATCAAAGTTTACATGACAGAGTCTCCTATGCCATATCCAACTATCATCAAGTTTAGCCATAAGACATGTACTTATATTTGCATTCAGATGAAATAGGTTACCTTTGGTCTGCATGCTGGTGGCCACCAATTTACCATCTTTTCCTTTGATTCTGCAAACTGCATTCTTGAATTCTAGAGTGAGGCCACTGTCATTTAGCTGGGCAACACTCAGAAGGTTGTGTCTGAGACCATCAACCCAGTACACATTGTCAACACTTTCCATTCAAAGAGATGGACCCTCTGCCTTTGACCATGCATGGTGCATCATTGCCAAAGCGAACCACACCATCATCATACTCCTCCAAGGATAGAAACTTGCTCCGGTCACCTGTCATATGGTGAGAATAGCCACTGTCAATGATCCACTCATTGGAATTATTAAACTGGGAGATAAGAGCCTTCTTGTCTGCCACATCTTCCTTTACAGCAACAAACACAATGTCTTCATTCTCTTCATTTTCTAATTCCTCATCTGTGACACCTTCATCAACTGCCACAAAATAGTTTCTCCGGTTTCCTCCTTTGAATTTTTCTGAACCTTTCTGGTTTGTCCTTGTTATCACCATTAGGACAGTTTATAGCAATATGTTCTATCCAGTTACAAGAAAAGCATTTCAAAGGTAGCTTACCTTTGTATTTACCGGTTCCTTTAGGAAGCTTCCTAGCAAGGAGAGCTTCAAATGCCATGAGAATCTCCTCATCATTCATTTCTCTACTCTGACTAGGTTTCCCACTAGTGCTAGCTTCTTTTCCTTTTCTGGATGGTATAGCAGAGGCTTTGAATGCTGATTCAGTCTTTTGAACACTGCCATCAAAACTATTTAGCTCATAGGCTATTAACTTGGCTATGATGGAGTCCAAGGATACCTTAGACTTGTCTATCGATCTCAACTCCTGGATAGCAGCAACCCTTATTGCATAGACCGACAACAGGGATCTCAGGACATTTCTTACCATAGTGGAATCTTCTATTTTACCACCTACACTCTTGACTTCTCCATAAACTATTTTGATTCTTATTCCATACTGCTGAATGGTCTCACCTTCAACCATTCACATATCTTCAAACTTCCCTCTCAGGATTTCTTCCTTAGCCTGTTTGACATGTTCATCACCACCATAGATATTTTCAAGAGCATCCCATACCTCTTTGGGATTTACCTTGTCCTGAACATCAATAAACTCAATGTTAGATAGACTACTGATGAGGGCTTCCATGACTTGCCCATTTTCTTGTATCTCTCTCTTTTGTCATTAGTGAGAGTACCGGTAGGGACAACATAGACATTCTCAACATAACTCCAGTGTTGAGCACCCATGCTTCTAATGAATATCTTCATCCTATCTTTCCATATACCAAAATTTTCCCTGTTAAACTTTGGACCTTCCCTCTTCATCATTTGATTGGGATCTTTACCTCCAGCGGTTAAGCTTACAACACAGAGGACCTAGAGTGCTCTGATACCAATTGATAACTCAATGATGAACCAATAGTACCAAACCAATACTGAGAGGGGGGGGGGGTGAATTAGTACACACAAAAATATAGTCCAAAACCGGTTTGATAGAAAATACTTCAAATAACTGGCAAGCAGTGATATTAGCTGAAACAGAGTGCAACCGGTAAGACCTAGAACAACTTAAAACAATCATAAACCGGTCACTCACTAAGCTTTCCTCTTAGCTCAATACTACAATACCATTACACCCTCATGCATGAACAGGTAAACTATCATCTGATCTTCACAATAGTTGGTTCAATATGTTTTATAGACATGCATAAAACACAAAACCATCATATGCTCAACAGGTAATAACAAAGCATCACAAGACAAAAGCATCACACATGACACACATATTTTTCAAGTGGAAACCCAACTGGGAAAAACCATGGTGGGGATGAATACCCACAATCTTCTTTTGAACTCTTTAGAAGTCCGCTCTGTTAGGAGCCTTGTCCGGTTAAAGACATTACAATAGGTTCTATTAGGAACCGATCCTATTAGGGATCACCCGATTAAGGGATGGCTACAATACCCGGTTAAGGGTTAAACCCGGTTAGGGTTACCTTGTTAGAGGATTTCAAGAACTCAATAGCTAAAGGATCTCCAGAGCTCTATAGCTTTCTAGAACTCATTAACTTCGAGTTACCCGGTTAAGGGATTTGAATCAAGCTGGTTAAAGCTACCCTGTTAAGGGATTTGTATCAAGCCAGTTAAGGCTACCCTATTAAGGGATTTCACAACTGTTGAAGTGGTTAGAGATCAACAGGAATTACAATGATCTGGTAATAGCACTCAATGCTAATGTAGATCCATTTTGGCTCCTCTTCACCTTCTGCACATTCACTTTGCAGGTATCTCTTCTCTCCTTTGGTCTGGCAAGAATCACGTATCACTTCCCTTGGATAAACTCACGACTTTTGCCAACAACCTTAGAAAGAAACACAACATCGACCTTATAGGAAACATACAGGTTGGTAGCAAAAACCCTAAACTTTAAACCTATTAGGTTAAGCAATTCAAGCGGTTCAATCCTGACCGTTGAATCATATTGCATTAAATGCAACAACCTTGAATTGATCTCAAGATATTCTCCATCATCCATTATCCACCGATTTCATGACGGCTGATAACCCATCACGCGTTATCACTGTTTGACAAACTTCACACATTCCCGAGGTAGATAGGAATAGTCTTCTTCATGCAAGATCCTTCACGCGCATAGAGCTTACGTGGCAACATGACCTATTCTTCGTTATACTATTAACTCATCACACAAAGATCACTGATTGAGTCACATAGGCTTGAGGTTCTCCAACTGGAAATCCTGAAGTGGAAACTACCTATCAACTGGTAGTCACACAGTGCTTCAATGTGCCAGTTCATCTTGAACAAATATACCGCTTCACTTTGGCATATATACCAGTTCACACATATGCTGGTTCTCTCTTCTCACATATCACATATGCCGGTTCACTTCATATCACATATTGACATCAATGACAACATACAATATCATTATGTCCTTATACCAGTTCACATAATGCCAACATCTTCCTCATCTGGTAGGTATTCCTCTTTAGAATCCAACCTTTTAACATTCTCCTATTTAGATTTTTTCTTACCTTTATCCTTTTGTTTTAGCCTTTTTGATCTCCTCTCTCCAGAGTCGCTTCCCTCTTTGTTAGTATTTTGATTAGGATATTGATTTATTTCTTCAATTATAATAACCTCACTGTTTGACCTAGGGTTATGAGATTTTTCTTTCCTTTTCTTTAGATTACC
Source organism: Cryptomeria japonica (assembly GCF_030272615.1). Taxonomy (NCBI): domain Eukaryota; kingdom Viridiplantae; phylum Streptophyta; class Pinopsida; order Cupressales; family Cupressaceae; genus Cryptomeria; species Cryptomeria japonica. The sequence goes on from NC_081406.1 coordinate 438,708,851, forward strand.
AATTTTGGATTTTGAAATTTTTTCAATTCTTTGGGGTAAGTTTGATCAATTTGACATCCTCACCAAGGAGGTTAGGGTTAGGGGAATTAATAGGGAAAATGTTGGTTTAATTAAAATAATTTATTTTAGTAGTAAGTTGTGGCTCAAATACAAGGTTCCCAAGATGAATGCTTTCTTATGGATTTCTTTGAGAAGAAGGCCTCTTACGTGGGATAGGATGATATCCTTAGCTAGAGATAGTCCCTTAAAATGTGTTATGTGCCAGTTTAATGAAGAAGATAATGATCACCTTTTTATCCATTTTCATTTTTTTGGTCATCTTTAGTCTTCCTTTCTTTCCAGATGGGGGTTGTCTTGGGTTCTGCCAAGGTGTATTATGAAGTTGTTGTAAAGTTGGCACTTAAGGTTTGCAACCCTAGTTTGAGTCTCATTTTGGATGTGGCTACAACAATTATTTTATGGAACATATGACTTGAAAACAATAGGAGAATCTTCCAAAACAACAAGTAAGATGATGGAGAGAGTTTGGGATATGGTGGAAAGTGTGATTGGTGAGATTGGGGAGACTCACATGAAGAGTTGTTGGTCAATTGATGACCATGAGGTGTGGGGGAAGGCCTATACTTGCTTCAAGTGGCTTGATCATGTCATAGACATGCTTGTCTTGAGATCTATGAATATTTTTTGGCTTCCTTTGGAAGAGGGGTGGATAAAGTTCAATTTTGAAGGTGCTACTAAATACAATCTAAGCAAGGTCACAGTGGGAATTTTTTAAAGACATGAGCCTGGACATCAATTCCATGAAAGGAGGTAGTATCCTAAATTGGAGATTGGAAGCAATTTTATGAATTTTTTGTCCCTCCTCCTTGAATGGGTGTGGTCTTGGCTTGCTCTTTTTGTCTTTTTGTGTAGTTTATAAGATGGCATTGATAGGGTAGTTTGGATTGGTGCTGCTACCTACTTTTTGATTGACTAGACTATTCTTGGTGATTGTGTTTGGTTCATTCATATTTCTTGGTTCTCTATATTGTTTGAGGGGTGCTTGTGATGTGGGCCTTTTTTTTGTTTATGCCACATGCTCATGTGTTTCGTTATGTCTCTTTGATAGTATTTCACTACTTTTTTAGTTTTTTTTTTTTACCTAAACCATGTTTATATTAACAAAAATAATAATTTATTATAATAAACATATTCACATTATATTTCAAATATGCTAAAATATTTATATTTATTTGTAGAAATAAAATATTTATTAAATAAAAATAAAGAGGGTGTTTTAAACTAAATTATGAAATGATTTTATACTATACAATTTTAAAAAAACCTAGAAAATATTGATTTACATAAAGCAGAAAGAACATTAAAATTTAATTACATTATAAAATGAAAATAATGTTGGATATTGTTGCTTCTAGGATATTTTGTTGTCATCAATGTCAACATATTCCTGTGCTTTGATGATGCAAAGAGATGTTTTAGAGATCCGATAATTGTAGTGAGTTGATCTGGTTGATTTATCTATTTTCTATGTTGAATCAACTAGAGATACTTCATTCTTTATTGATTTTATGATGCTATATGGTGATCTGATCGAGTTGAGGATTTCAGTATGGAGATTGTGTTGGGATTAATGATAGTCCCAAAGATACTGAGAGGGGGGGGGGGTCTAACTGGTTAGCAAAATATTTAACCATATTAAGTATTTTGCATCCCAAAATAGTGTATCGGTAAATAAGAATTAATGCAGTAAATAGGAACAATAAAGACAACATAGAAAACACACCATAACACAAGATGTTTAATGAGGAAACCTGGTTTGGGAAAAACCTCGGTGGGATTTGTGACCCACAATATTCACTCACTGGCCAATGAATAAATATTACTTACAATGAGGGGCCTACACATGCAGGAAGGCCAATTGCCTAGAGCACACTGCTCAATAAGAGTCTCACTGACTACAAAAGTGGATTATGAAATCCAATACAATGTACTGCTTCAAAGTAACATCAACTATGTCAGGTTCAATACTGGTTTAAGCTCATTCTATAACGAAAAACCTTCGCTGTCACTTATATCACTTTATACAAAAATATCATCCATTCATGCTATATTTCTACCATAATTACACAAAATGACTTATAAGATCTCATACATATATATGAGTCTTTTACAATATGCCTTGTCATATTTACAAAAGATAATTACATTAAATACAATAAACAAAACTTTATCCCCTGTCGGCTGGGGTGCCGGTATGCATTGTTGCCGCTGTTAGTGAAGTGTCTGCCAGTGTATGTAGATGTCTATGCCGGTGCCGGTGCCTGCCAGTGGCTTTACCAGATGAGTGGCAGAAGGTTGCCAGATGGTTTCCACAAGATTTCCATCAATGACAACACCAACCATTCTCATAAGAGTGTAGAATGCTAACATATTGGTTTTCTATGTTCAGTGCTGCAGTGTTCTGGTGTTTGATCGGTTGTGCTTAGGTATGATCATATCTTGTGTTGTGGATTTGAGAGAGTGTTTGGAATGTTCATGTGTATCTTCATTTTAGGTGGTTCGTGATTTGATGCTCCACAAGCTATCTTTCTTGTCCGAGTTGCTATTGTTAAGTGTTCTTGAGTGTTAGCATGTTGATCGATGAAGATTTGATTAAGTGGTGTTGGTGCAACTATTGCGGATGGTTATAACATGCTTGTCGATGTTTACTAATCATGTCCTATTTGTTTTGATGGTCCACATTGATCATTGTGCATGTTCTAGGAGATTTGATGGATTTGGTGATATTCTTCGTGTTATGCAATATTTCTTGGTGGTGTAACATGTTGTGGTTGATCTTGATGAGATTTTTGGTGGGGTTGTGTGTTTGAGGAGTTGATTTAGGTCTATACTATGTTGTCTATAACATTGCATTGGTCTGATGGTTGATTTATATATCGTGTGGTGTAATTTTATAATTTGGTGTTGAGGGTTTGGCCGACCTTGTAGTCAAGTTTGATGATTTGTATAAATGGGTGTAATATTCATGTAATTTGGGTGTCGGTGTTGAGTCTACATTATATGAGAGTGGTGTATGTGCAAATAAGTGAATTCATCTTTCGGTGTGGTGTATTGAGTAGAGAGTGTTGTAGGGCAGACATATGAGCTTAGCCAGAACTGTCATCAAGCATTAGCAAATGCTATTCTTTGCAGTTCATCTTTGCTAGATTGTAGTCCGAATATCTTTGTAAGGTAGTGAACCTTCCTTGAGGGTTGTAGCCTTTTGGGTCATTGTATTTTGAGCAGTGAGCTCTAGGCAGTGTGGCTGGATGCATGTGCATTCCCCATTGTAATATTTACACATACTACTGCAGAGTATCATCTCATTGTGGGTAGTTCCCATCGTGATTTTTCCCTTGAACAGGTTTTCCATGTCAAAAATATAGGAGTTATGTATGTTGTTGTTATTGTTGTTATCTTTCTTTTTGCTGCAGTTGATCAGATCTGATATTGTGCTTAAATTGTTTAATCTGGTGAAAACTAATTCACCCCCCTCTCAGTTTTCCTTCCTTGTTATTGCCAATAAATAAAAATTAAGAGGAACCTAGAGACTATGAATGTAGCTATTGTCTAGGATGCCAACACGTTACAAAAATATATTTGTGTTACATTGTCACCCTTCACCAATCACTCCAAAATTTCCTAGAATGCATTACTCATACTTGAGAATCTCCCTAACCTACAAATTCAATGAGATGAAAAATTGTTAGGGTTGTTTAGGGGTTTTCCTCAATTAAACCCCCATTTTGGTCTTTGTACCTCCACAGTTATCAAAAGGAAAATGATTGATAAAAATAAATTCTTTTAAATCATATGCATTAAGGATTAAAAGAAATTGATAAATGAAATGTTCAATAATTGTGTAAACCGTAGTAGATGAGAATAACCACCATTGCATGTAAATATAAAGAATAATAACAAGTTTACTCACTTCTATACCAAAGATATAACCTCACATTAAAGATAAATTAGAAGTTTAAGATAAGTGTATTACTAGTAGACGAAGTTATCTGTAATGGAGACAATAAATGTAACAAACAATACCCTTGATTGAGAAGCTCAAACTATCAAGGAAGAGAAGCAAATGGTATGATTACAATGCTTTAAATAATATAGTTATGAGTAATTGTAGATAGCTACAATTTTTGTTTCCCAAAAGATATTAAATAGAGAGATTGCTAGAAAAATGTGAAAAAGTCCCTTTAAAATGGCAAGGACTTGAGTTTTATTTTAATTGAAAAGAGAAAAAGAGATATTACTTTTGAATCTCAAGAATTTTCCAGATGTCAATGGTGTCATGTGTATTATGCACATCCTACTATTTTCCAAAAGAATTCTTCTTATATTTCTTAGACATGATCAAAATATACTTATTCTATTCAAATGTAAGGAAAAATATTTCTTATAGAAATATTGTAATCTATTAATAAAATACAAGCAAAGGAAAGTTCAAAACATGATATGAAATTGCCCAAGTATGTAATTTTTGACACTAAATTTTTCACAAGAATTAGCGAGTTGATTGTGTAAGGAAGTTAAGTACCAAAACAACTTCCTACACTAACCTTGAGAGGAGGGAATGCAATTTTTTTTACAGATTTACAGAAACTTAACAAAAATAGACACAAAAATATGCATACCACAACACAATGTTTTATGTGGGCAAAACCCTTTCAGGAGAAAAAATCCACACTCCAAAAGACGCCCAATATATTATTCATCAATAAACAACTGATTACAATATACTCACAGAGCAAGCTCTTCACATGAGTACTACTAATTAGAGATTCAGAGGTAACTCAATAGCCATAAGACTCTTACACACAACTTCTATCTCACGCACCTCATATATAGGAGATACAATACAAGAAACTGTCAAACGATATTACAAAACCATGGGCTAAAACCACCCAATAAAGTGGATCCGACCTTATCTCCTATCTAGATGCCCTATGACATGTTAAAACACACATCAAAATGTGTCCCTCCCTTTTACAACTCATTTATGTGTTCGATGCATTTTATATTTCCTATTTCAGGAGTACAAACTTCCAGAGGCCATAACTTGTGAACCATGTGTCCTATTGATGAACCGTTTGAAGCACCAGAAATATCCTTAATTGATATATCACCTTGTAAACCACCACCATTTACACCCACTTTTTAGGGTGTTTTGGAGCCTCTGAAGTCTTGAAAATTAAATTTAAACCTTTCATCACACCCCTCCAAAATGAAAACTTTCACATCTTCAAAATTGTTGTGATCGTGCAACGAAAATTTACTGGAATGCTTATCTAGCCAACTAGAAGCTTTGGGGAGAATTCACACCATTTTGTGCTCAAATGAAAACTTAATATAAATAGTAACCTCATGTAAATGCAAGGTTGGGACACCATTTTTCCCAATAGATTGCACTAAAAAATAAGCTACACTAAAGTAGATATTGAAATATAGGATGCATAAAATAATGACACTAAGAAAGGATATTGTAGAGGACATAGAAGCTTGTTAAGAAAACTAACAATGTTCCCAAATTCAGATTCTATGAATTTCATAATTTTTGGCTTTATAGTCTACCAAGGTTAATTATTATAAAATGAATTCACACAAATCTTGCAAAACCAAATGTATTATTGTTGAAATTGAAATAAATCTAAAACAAAGAGAGTAATTATTAAGATAAAAATTTTCAAAAGAATATTTTAAGGAGGGTGAATATGTACCCCCTCATGTTTTTGCCAATCCTACCAAGGAAAAAAAATAAGATAAACCCATTCTTCGAAGAGTTTAGAATGTATTTTTGAGAATATTTAAAACCATAAGAAAATTAAAAAAATTATTATTCATTTTAATTATTCAAATGTGTTGTATTTTTTCGAGTTTCTAGTAATTGTTTAGAGAAATTGCCATGTAAATGAGACTACCAATGATGCAAGATGAATGAGTTCTATGAGGGAGTCAAGTAGGGAGAAATACTTTGTGAGCTGAGTGAAATTTTGTGCCTTTTTTAAATCTTTTTTTCCTCAATGGGCCATGCAATGTATGCTTGTGTCCACCAAGTGTGCTAGTGTTTGATTGGTCCATGGTCATTGAGGTGAGATGTAGTAATATGACCAAGGTGCTAACATCCATCTAATGTACTAATGTATAGAAAAGAATTAAAAATTAAGTTTGTCAAAATAATAAAATATAGGAGTTAGATTGTATCAGTCAAAAATATAAAAGATAGGAGTTACATTAGTAAGTGATATAATTTTTTATTTTTAGCCCATACCCACTATGCAAGTGCATGCAAGAGGGGTGGGTCTATCTCCTATGTGGAATTGATTATCAACACTCTCAATAGATGAAACATCACTTCTCTTATGAGTGGGGATAAACTAGATATTTATGATGCTAGAGATGCACTTATATGATAGCATGTTGATGGAACTATTAAAGTGATGGGACTCAAATAGATCTACATTCATGCTCTTGACAGGGAAGATGATGGTAACCTTGAAGGATTTATACAAAATCTCAAGATTACCCATCTAAGGTCACAATGTTATCATTGAGGAGAAAAGATCATTGAAAATTTTAACAAGATGGGAAAAAATATGTTATTGATCAAGTGGTAGTACGAAACACTATAGGGAACATCTATGTAGGGATCATTCTCATGCCATTGGTGAGACAAATTATTGTTGGTGTAATTATTTATTCATGTTGGATATTATTAAAACTTACTTAAGCTTACTTAGGAAATGCATTTCATAGTAGTTTGGGTATGAGACACTTGGGTATTTATGCCACATTGGGATAGTGTGTGTAGGAGAATTTCCACCTTTTATGGTGTTGATCTTATCTTGTTGTTACATTCCACCTCATGTGGAGTATTTTATTGTTTCTCCTACCTACCCACACCTATTTCCTACCTACCCTTGTTTCTTATTGAGCCACTTGTCATGTTTGTGTGCTCACATATCCCTAGCGTTGCCTATATAAGTAGGCTCATCTTCTTTGTTTGGATGGACAACAACGAGCATTCATTGAACATCTTGTAATGATCCAGTTGATCATATTTTTCATCTTGATAGAATATAACTTATTCCTATCATATATTTTGTCTCTCTTATTTGTGCTTTCCATTGCCTCTAGATCTTGGCAAAATCTCACATGGTATCAGATCCATTAGAGTGTCATTGGTTTGCTAATTGAGAGAAGTTTGATGCTATTTGTGGTTTGCATTTTGGAGATTTCTATTGCAGGTTAGTATTAAAGCTTGATGGGTCAAATTTGAGGTCACCATTGGATTGAGGAGGTCCAAGAAAGTCAGTTTTTCCTTTTGTTTCATCCAAATTGGACTTCGGAGGCCAAATCTAGAGGCATTTGAAGTTTGAAGCTGCGGCGAAAATTTTCCAGAAATTATAATTTTGCAGGCAATTTTCAAATACTGATATCTCACTCACCCAGACTCCTTTTTTCGATTTTTTTTTTTTTTTTTGAGATAGAATTTTGTGATTTGTGCAGTGGTGCAAGAGTTTTCTATTTTTTGGATATAGGTTTGTCGGAAATCATGAAATTCCAATTTTTACAACTTTGGAGGCTTCATTTGGCCTCATATGGACTCCTTTTCAAGTGCCATTTTTTTTGAGAGTGCATAATTTTTTGTCTACTTTCATAATTTGCCATTAGTTTGCAATGATTGTGAGTAGAAATTTTACTTTCAATATTTGGTCATTTTTGGCCTATTTGGTACTTGTATTTTGCTTGGATTTCAATTTAGATCACTAGCAGTATTTGTTGAAGTCTCTTATATATCATTTTGAGAAGTTGTAATCATTGAAATTAGAAGTCCACTTTGCCATTATTTCCAATTGCCAACATGATCTTTTTATGGGGGATCGGTGGTTCATTTATATCCCTTGGTGAAATTCCATTTGGAGGCATCTTCATCTACAGTATTCTACAAGGCTTCTTTGTTGGTGGCATCATTTTCATGTTTCCACATTTGAATATTTTATCATGATGTATGCTATTGCTTGAGCAATGTTGTACTCGCACTATCATAAAGTGCCACACTTCTTTGTATCTTGTTATTGTTGGCTATTTGATGTAATCCTCTTGTACACGTAGATTAGGAATATCTTGTGAGACTTGGTGCATGACTCCAGTTGAGACTTAGATTGTACACATTTGTGCATGACTCCTATGAGACTTAGATTGTACCAGTATTTCTGCTATTTACGAGTATCCAGATGATGCTTAAAGCAGGTTGTCTTCATGCCTGATCTTTATCATGTTGCAACGAGTGATTCATCGTCATCGACTTGGTACCTAGTTTTGTCACACTTTGTCATTATTGGTGCAACATTGGATCTCTTTCTTCCTTATGGGGAGGTATTTTGGTCGAAATCATTGGACCATCCTTGCAAGAGATTCGACATTGAGGGGGGCTTCATGGTCTCTTCTTTTAATCATTCAGAGCATTGTGTGCTTTCATCATCTCTTTTGGGAGAGGGGTTTTTCCCATTGGGTTTTTCTTTCTTTCTTCATTTATGGGAGATTGAATTTGCATTTGTACATGGGTACCTAACATGGCCTTGTAGTCGGGACCTATCTTGCATTGCTTAGTTGCATTGTATACTTAAGTGCATTCCCCTAAGTTGCACTTAAGGGGGGTGTTGGTGTAATTATTTATTCATGGTGGATATTATTACACCTTACTTAAGTTTACTTAGGAAATGCATTTCATAGTAGTTTGGGTATGAGACACTTGGGTGTTTGTGTCACATTGGGATAGTGTGTGTAGGAGAATTTCCACCTTTTATGGTGTTGATCTTATCTTGTTGTTACATTCCACCTTATTTGGAATATTTTATTGTTTCTCTTACCGACCCACACCTATTTCCTACCTACCCTTGTTTCTTATCGAGCCACTTGTCATGTTTGTGTGCTCACATATCCCTAGCCTTGTATATATAAGCAGGCTCATCTACTTTGTTTGGACGGACAACAATAGGCATTCATTGAACATCTTGTAATGATCCAGTTGATGATATTTTTCATCTTGATAGGATACATTTTAATCCTATCATATATTTTGTCTCTCTTATTTGTGCTTTCCATTGCCTCTAGATCTTGGAAAAATCTCACAATTATGAATACAACCATATCCATTCATGTGGCGATGGATGAATTAGTAACACACCTACATGGAAACTCATGCATACTATCCAAGCTATGAAGGAGAGATAGATAGTTTTTGCATGGGGAATGAGCATGTTTTCCCACTTGAATCATGACCTTGGTACTTCATATATCATGAGGGCCAAAAAATCATGACATTTAATTTACTTTAGGTGTGGGCCTTTGAGCATATTATTTTCACTAGATAAACTAGTTTCCCAAGATATAATTTATTCGATATTCCAAGGGATCACACTTATCCTCTACATCGATATTGGAGATTTGATGATTTATTAGTTTGGAGATAAATTATCGATAGATTATGAATTACATAGGTTATATGGTAATCTTATGTACAAATACAAGTGTGGACAAAAAATTTGAGTCAATAAGCCAAGATGTAGAGGTATCAATTTTTTTGAATGTATGATTATATCATGATGCCCTTTACTATTGAAGATTGATGAGGTAGTTCAACCAATTACAATAGGTCCCTAGACTTTTACCCACCTACATGTAGTCACACTACAACACCATTAGAGTGGGTGAATTACCTCAAGCAACTATCAAAATTGTCATGTTGGAAAATCTAGATAAAAAAGAAGTTGATGTACACCTTGTTTTAAATATTGATGATGTAGGGATGACTTGATATGTCACTCTATGGTAGACTACAAGATCAATCCCCACTTTTATTAAGGATACTCCTAGAGGAGATCCTATTTCACAAGGATTAGATGAAGACTAGCAACAACAATGAGGAAAGACCAAGGTACTATCATGATTGGTAGTTTTACCTAAAATAGTAGATGAATTGAGCCAAATATAAAGAAGAGAGTCAACAAGTGGCTCTACCACCAAATCCTCTACTATCATTGATGACTATCGATATATCTCCTACAAGACCACTTGCTTCTAAATATCTAGACTAATGGATTTGGGACTCAGGTGTTATGTTATTTATGATTATGTTTGTGAGAAATAGAATACAATTTATTACATGCATTGGTTAACATGATGTGTTGATGTCAATTATTTATTTATTTATTTAGTTGGGATAGAAGAGTGGATAAACTTTTTTAGCCAGTTCATACCTAAGATGGTCCACATTTCTTAGTTAGATGGAGAGGTACGAGTTGATTACAAGCCACAAAAACATATTTATTTGTACCTAAATATTTTTTATCCTAATATTTAGCTTTAAGTTATATATGATGAGTCTTAGGTACACGATAGTTGGAAGGTCTTACATCCACTATTGAAAGGAACCATAAGGTATAAAAAGTGTAGAATTTACTACATATTGGGATCAATTAAGTGTCCAGGTTGTTGTACTTTGAGGAGAGTGAGATGAGGTGATGATGAGAGTAAAGAGTGTTGAAATGACATATGATGCAAATATTGTGAATAGATTCTAGATCAGGATGTTGCACAAACTATCTCCTTGAAATTAATTTAGAGAAGTGTCAAACATTTCATATGTTTGAATAGTCTAAATCTCTTTATCTCATTTTACTTTTGGATATGTAATCCTTCTCTATCATAACTAAATCATACACACTATAACAAAGAGAGAAAAATGGTTTTGGGTTGTATAGGGCTTTTCCTAAGTCAAACCACGAGTTGGAATTAACCCCACAATAATGATATATGGAGAAAGAGAGTTTACCTTTGTAAGGCATGTTATAGTAATTGGGTATTTACTTGATTAATTAAACAATATTTGTTTAATTCTTTAAGTTACCTATTATCTTTTTACACTTAAGTTAACATTAGGTGCATAATAATTAATTCTTTTATTAATTATTATGTGCAAGCCTAGGTTTTCCCTTTTAGGGTTTCTTGACCTATTAGAGGTTATTTTTCTTTTCTTTGTATCATTATGACATTACACATTTTGGTGAATATTGAGCTCTCCTCTTTTGAGCATATTTTCCTGTGTCTTTGTTCTTCAGATTATTTTTGCTTCATTGCTTCTCCTTGTAACAGATTGTATTTAGCTTGCAGAAGATCTTTAGACTCCTATGGTGTTGTGTTTCTCAACTCTCACATGGTATCAAAGCTCAGATATGCAGCTATCTATTCTTGCTTTTGAGAAATTTTGCATTGGAAGGAGATCTGGGGTTTTAGGCAGTGTTTTTTTATGTGCTTAGGGATAGGTATTTTTTTTCTGAGCACTTTGGGCCTAAACAGACCTCACCATCATGCTCAGAAGGCCCAAAAACCCCTATAGTCATATAAAATTTGTCTATTTTTGACTCTTGAGCATTTGGGTGAATTTTTTCTCCAAAACCAAGTTGTACGGCTCTGGTATGCAAATTGAAAAAAAAAATTCAATTTTTTTTTGCCTTTTTATGGCATGCAAGGTAGATTTTTGATTTTTTAAAAAAAAAAATCAACAAAAATCAAAAATCACAAAAAAAGTCCATATCAAAAGGGGGTTTCAAAAAGTTTTTTTTGGTTTTAGGGCTTGCGCAGGGTACGAGACCAATAGTCCTACTGCTATAAAATGACCGACCTTGCTAGTCTGGCCCACTTGCAGGCTCTCGCTGGCCTGAACCCACCCCCAACGGCACCCCCTTTGGCCCCTCGCCGGCCCCGCATTCCGACCCCCGCCGACTAATGCCTTCTGGCCCCGCCGACCCTCTAGCCCCGCCAGCCCTTCGGTCACCACCGCCAATGAAGTTCACCACCTCTACCCATCTCGGAAATCACTTCCTCCACCTGGCCCCACCACCACCACCGCCACCATTCTACCACTTCCTCTTCGCTCCTCCACCAGACCACCACCCTCTAGCCTTTTGAGGGGGGGTTTGTTTTTTGGTCATATCTTGAGCATCTAGAGTTGGTTTTTGGAAAATGAATAGGCATCGGAAAGTTGGTTCTATGCTAGACATCATGGAGTTGGATATTGTTTTCCAAATCTGCTTTTTGACTATAGTTTTTTCCAGTCAAAGTTGGGCTTCTTTTCTGCACTTCCGGGGCCGTAGAATGGGCAAACGGACTCCGTTTTAAAAAAATGAATAGGCGTTGGAAAGCTCTCAGCATACTCTATTTAGATTTGTGATCTTTTTTCTCAGAATTTTAATCAAGTACATGAGATATCAGTTTGAAGTTTTTTGCTTATGCACTACTTCCTTCTCATCAGTATGTACTAGGGTTTGGGTTTATCTATTGTGGGTGGGTGTTTTTTCTTGCTTTTTGTCATTTATATCAGAAATCCAAAACACCAAATCTCTCAAAAACAAACAAACCCTTCTGCATCTTCTATCTATTCTAAAAGATCACATAATAAAAAAAATGAACAAGCAGGTGTAGATGCAGGTACATAGTTTTGTTCTCATGGCAGATCCTTTAGTTGAGTTGTTGACTTCACACAACTATCACACCTGGAAGCCCCACATCATGAGGCTTCCCAGGGAATGAGGGTTGTGGTCTTGTTTGGATGAGGTTCAACTTGTATTGTAGTGTCCTTATGAGCTTCTTTAGCACAGGAACAAGATGGATGAGGCCATGGGTTTTCTCTCCTTGCATGTCTCCGATAGTCTTTTGTTTTGCCTTGATGAGTTGCTCACTCCTCGAGCTATGTGGTTGAAGTTTGATTCTCTCTTTGGGAGGGTTAATGAGATCCAAGCATTACAGATTGAGGTAGAGTTGGTTTCTTTATCACTTGAATCCTTTCCCACCATTGAGGATTTTTTGAACAAGTTCAAGATTACCAGATCTGTTCTTCAGGGATGTGGTAAGATCAAGACAGACATAGAGTGCATTCACTTGACTCTTTCGAAGCTTGGGGGTCATTTTTTAGTTTTTTGCCTCTGTAGTACTTGCAAGCTTACACTTTTACTCTTAAGCATAAGAAGGGCCAATTGAATAAAGTAGCAGATGCTTTGAGTAGAAGGTTGTTAATTGTTCAGGAGATTCAAGTACAAAGCATTGGTATTGATAGTTTTAAAGATATGTATCCTACTGATGATGATTTCACTGAAGCTTATAAAGTTTGTCAAGATTTTGAGAATCATTTCCATGGTGCATATGCTGATTTCACTTTGCAGGATGGTTTGTTATTCAAGGGTGGACAATTATGTGTTCCAAAAGGTTCTATGAGAGAGAACCTCATTCAGGAGAAGCAAAATGGGTGCTTAAGTGGACATTTTGGTCTCAACAAGACCTTGGATTTGGTTCAGAGATTCTACTGTTGGCCCAAGATGCAGAGAGACATTAGGAGGTATGTTGAGAAATGTTTGGTATGTCAGAAAGCAAAAGGTAATTCCTCCAATGCTAGTTTATATCAGCCTCTTCCCATTCCACATAGGCCTTAGGATTGCATTAGTATGGATTTTGTGGTAGGATTACCTCGGACTCAAACAGGATTTGATAGCGTCTTTGTTGTAGTTGACTGATTTAGTAAAATGGCTCATTTTATTCCTTGTAAGACAACACATGATGCAAGTCATATTGCTTACTTATTTTTCAAAGAAGTTGTTAGAATACATGGTTTGCCTACTAGAATTGTTTCAGATAGAGATGTGAATTTTCTTGGTCATTTCAAGAAAACATTGTGGAAGAGATTGGGTACTAATCTCTCTTTTGGTTCAGCTTATCATCCACAAACTAATGGCCAAACTGAGGTCGTGAATAGGTCTCTTGGAAACTTTCTTAGGTGTTTGACGAAGGAATATGGACAGAGTTGGGATCAACTCATTCATCAAGCAGAATATGCCTACAATGATAGTGTCAACTGGTCTACAGGTAAAAGCCCTTTTGAAGTTGTTTATGGTATGCATCCAAGGGGTATACTGGAGTTGAGAGATATAAATAACTTACAACCTAAGAGTGGGACAGCAAATGACATTGCTCAATCCATGAAGGAGGTTCATGAGCAAGTGAGAAAGGCTCTTTAGGATACCTCCCAAAAAGTCAAGGCAAGAGTGGATGCTACAAAGAGAGATGTTCAGTTTTCTATAGGGGATTATGTGATGGTTCATTTGAACAAGGAAAGGCTACAAAAAGGAGTTCCAAGAAAACTTCAGATGAGAAGAGTAGGCCCTTGCAAAATCTTGGTTAAGTATGGGTCTAATGCTTACAAAGTTGATTTGCCTACTGATATTTCTTTGTCTCCCATTTTTAATGTTGTATATTTGATTGCTTTTAAGGGGCAGCCACCTGAGGAGATTCAAAGAGTTTGAGATGTTGCACAATCCCTTTCTGATCTTTCTTTCCCTTCTCTCTCTTTTCCTCAAGCAGAACAGGTTCTAGACTCCAGGGTTCTCAAGAAGACAATGAATCACACCTATATGGAGCACCTAATAAAATGGAAGGATAAGCCTATCTCAGAGGCCAAATGGATACCTAAAGCTAACTTTTAGAAAACTAGAATACCTTCTTCTTTACTGCCTCAAGGAGTCACATGACTTCTTTGTCTTTGGGGGAGTATGGTGTAGGAGCACCTAGTTGAGTAAAAACTCTCCTTTTTGAGTATTTCATGCTTTCATGTTTTTAATGTCTTTTGTTAGGTTTATGATGTTATTTAGGGTGTTGTGTAGTGGTATTGATCTCATTTTTTGCTCAAGAGGTCAAGTTTTGCCTTTCAGGATGTGAGTTGACAATTTTGGGTTTTTAGGCCAAAAAGGGCAAAACTATGTAAAATTGCCTAAAAGGTCTAGGAATGCTTCCCAAAGAATTGAAACATGTTTTATAAGTGTTTTAAAGAATTTATTAGGTGTTTTGATAAGTTTATGAGGTTAGGTTGTCAAAAATGCCTCTTGGAGCAACAAATGTTGTCATTTGGGCTTGAAAAAGTTGTCATTTTTGGTCATTTTCTAGTTAATAAAGTTGTGGAAGCCTCATGTCCATAATGGGATTGATAAATGACTTGAAATAATATAAAAAGGCCTCCCTTCTCCTTGAAAAAGGTTGGTGATTGTATTGACTAAGTTTTCCATATATGAAAAAGATGAAATTCTGGCTTTTAATATGTTTTTCTCTCTTTTAGAGCAACAGTCCATACTGTAGCACATCTGGTCCATATTGTACCTTTTAGGAAGTTTTCATATTGGTTTCCCAGTTATATTTAAGTGATCATTGTATTGGTTTTCCATTTGCAAGTTGGTTAAGCAAAATTCTTTCAGTTTGGTGTGCTCACTGCCCTGTCAAGGGTTTGGGGTTTCAAAATGCCACAACTTGACTAATCCAGGCCTAAGATGCCACCAAATGGATTTGGTAAAGTTGGTATGAATGTATGTAATGTATATAAGTTTCTTTTATGCCAGGGTTGTGATGGAAAAGGTGAATTTGAGCACTTATTAGGCAAGTTGTCTAACTTGGCTAATATTCTTCCTTAAGGCTCAAACTTTGGGTTCTGAGCATCAAATGTTGAAATAAAGCAAGGAAAGAGGTGTACACCTATCTTAGAAGCATTTTGAAGGAATTTTAACTCCAAACTTTACTCTTTTTTCATTATAAGAAGTCACTGTTTGTGAAGAGCAACGAACTCCCTGTTTTGGGAAATATATTGGTTTTTGGCATCAAGATTTTCTTTGAAACCTTCCATGCATGAAGAATTCACCACACTTGTTAAATGTAGAGTTAACTTGTTTTTAAAAGGTTTATATATGTTATGGTGCAGGCATTTTAGAAGTTCTAACCCTCTATTGTACAGTAAAGACAACGAAAACAATGAAAATGATTGTTTTTGTCATCTTCTATAGCTAGTGTGATAAGTGTTTATCAAAATGACAAGTGGTAACTATTGGTTAATGTTCTCCAAGGTGTGGAAGGGCCTAACAATCAATCTAGGGCCTTAGTTTGAGAAGGAGTTGTGAAATCAAACATTGCAAGCTCAAAACCCTCACTAAACCCTACATTTATGCCCAAAATTTAGGATAGTCACTAAACCCTCTTCATGGAGCCTAAGACCTAAAAAATCATTGAGCTTAGACCTCTAACACATCATCCAAAACAAGTTTGTTGGTGAAAATTCCCATCGTTGGGCGGGGTGAGCAAAAAGATGCCAATTATCCCTCCATGGGCTACTAGCCTTCTTAGACTTCAAAACTGCATTTTCTAGGACCCGATTGGTTTTTGCTTGTTGGAACTTGTGAAACCTTTGGGTGAACTATCTATGAACACTAAGATATACCCCTCCACCTTCTTGACAAAGGACAATTTTTTTTGGGGTTTGCCACCTAGCAAAGGGGTTTGAGTAGAAGAGTAAAAATTTCTAAGTGCTACAAGAACATACATAATCAAAGACAAAACCTTTGCCTTGCTTCATAGAACATTTGGAGGAGTTTTCCTAGTCTTGGTGTAGTAGGTATGTATGCCTAGATAGCAGAGCATTAAAGTTAGAAGAGTATACAATCAAGGAGGAGTGAGTTGAGTAAGGGTGCAAGCCTTCACCAAAGGATGGATGTTGGAGAAGCTATGCATGAGATACCTAGCATTAAAACCTATAAATGATTTTGCAAACACACATGAAAGTCACAAACAAGAATTTTGTAAACCAATTAAACCATGAGCCCCAATTAACCTTTTTGAGCACTTCTCTAGCATCCTCCCTATCATTAGACATCTTCTCCTTCCATAGGGAAAGGTCATGCTCTCACTGCTCAAGCTTTGACCTATGGGTCCACATGGATACTAGATTTTGGTGCTTCTCACCATATGACTCACACTCAGTAGTTGTTTACTTCTCTTACCTCTTGTGGTACTTCACAAATTGCAGTGGGTGACTCAGTTCAGCTTTCTATCTTGGGTTCAGATTTAGTCTCATTAGATGAGGGTACTCTGCAGGATGTTTTGGTTATTCTTGACATCTTGATGAACCTCATGTCCATTTATCAAATTTGCCACTCTGGCTCTGGTAAGACAATTGAGTTCTCACCACATGATGTGGTTATTCAGGACCTCCATGATTCTGATTTAGTTGTTGCCACTGGGAGTGTTGATACTGGTTCTCTTTTGTACAAATTTGATGGATTTGAGCCCTCTGTGGGTGCTAGTTTGTCTCTTATAGTACATGCAGATTCAGTGAGTAAGCTTTGGCATGAGTGCTTGGGCCATGTCAATTACAGATATCTTCAATAGATGAGTACATAGGCACTTGTTCTTGGGCTCCCACAGATTTCCTGCACTGATGGTGTTTGTCATGGTTGTGTGCTTAGCAAGCATCATAGAGATCCCTTTCTGAAGAGAAGATTGCCTCATGCTTTGGCACCCTTGGAGTTGATTCATAGTGATCTCATGTCATTTCCCACTCCTTTTTCTGGGGCCAAGTATGTGCTCACTTTTATTGATGACTTTTCCAGATGCACATGGGTGTACTTTCTTAAGTACAAGTTTGATGTCTTTGATTCATTTCAAATCTTCAAGATATTTGTTGAGAAGCAGTCAGGTTGTTCTATTTGGTGGATACATATAGATAATGGGGTGGAGTATGTGAATCAGGCTTTTAGAGAATTTTGCATTGATCATGGTTTGCAGCATCAGTTTATTGTTCCCTACACCCCTCAGCAGAATGGTGTTGCTGAGCGCAAGAACATAAATTTACGGGAGATGGTGAATTGTATGATTCAGTCTAGGTCCATGGATTTGTCTTTTTGGGCTGAGGTAGTCAATTGTGCCAACTATATTCAGAATCAGATGCCTCACAAGGCTATTCGACATATGACTCCTGAGGAGGCTTGGTCTCATAACAAGCCTGATGTTTCTTTTTTTCGAGTGTTTGGCAGTGAGGCATGGGCTTTATTCCTGATGGTCAGAGGAAAGCCATGGAGTGGAGAGGTGACCACTCATTTTTGTTGGCTACTGTGAGGATGTTAAGGCATATAGGTTATTTGATCCTGATTCCAAAGAGGTCCTATTTCGACGAGATGTTCAGTTTGATGAGCGCCTTCCCATAGTGGACACCCTGACTCCAGTGTCTACTCCTCTGCCTACTCCTTCCATTGCATCTCTTTAGGATATTTTTGAGTATGATTCTAATGATGGTGCTGATGATCCACCTACTCCACCTCAGATGCCCAAGTGGAATCGCTTTACTGTTGAGGCAGTAGGTCCTCTGGCTGGTGATCCTTTAGATACTCATCGGACCCGTTCTCATACTATGGGTTCTAGTCTTTTGAGTCATGCTATTTCATATGATCCTTAGAAGTTTTCAGAGGCTACCGATCATCCTGAGTGGGATTGTGCTATGGAGGAGGAGTATTCTTCTTTGATGAGGAATCGTACTTGGGATCTTTGTCCTCTTCCTAAGGGTTGGAAGATGGTTAGGTGTCATTGGTTGTATCGCACTAAGTATGTTGTTGATGGTTCCATTGATAAGTACAAAGCACATCTTGTTGTGAAGGGTTTCTCACAGGTTGAGGGTATTGATTACACTGAGACATTTTCCCCTGTCGCCAAGATGAACTCCATTCGCTTTGTACTATCTCTTGCAGCTTCTCGGGGTTGGCCTATTTTTTAGATGGATGTGAAGAGTACCTTCTTGCATGGGGATCTACAGGAGAAAATCTACATGTAGAAACCTCAGGGATTTGTGCAAGGTAGTTCTTTAGTTTGCAGACTTCCGCGTTCATTGTATGGTCTCAAATAGGCTCCTCGGCCTTGGTATGAGAAGATGGATTCTTTCTTGCTCTCCACTGGGTTCACCCGCAATCATTTTGGTCACACAATGTACATTCAGCTTCTTGAGGGTCAGATCCTGATTCTTGTGCTATATGTTGATGATCTCCTCATCAGTGGTAGCTCATCCTCAATGATTTAGCATACCCAGAGAGCCTTGATGGATCAGTTTGAGATGACAGATCTTGGTCTTCTGCACTATTTCCTTGGTCTTCAGGTGATTCAGTCTTCTTATGGGATATACATTTACTAGTAGAAGTATGCTCTTGACATGCTTTGATGCTTCAACATGCTTGATTGCAAGCCTGCTCCCACTCCATTTCAGTCAGGGGCTATTTTGATCACCACTTTCCCCACTCCTTTAGTAGACTCTACACTTTACAGGGAGTTGTTTGGCAATTTGTTGTACCTAACTCACACTCGTCCTGATATTTTCTTTGTGGTTGGCCTTGTCTCTTGATTCTCCCATGATCCTCATGAGAGTCATTGGCAAGCAACCGAACGTATTTTATGGTACATTAAGGGCTCTAGTTCTCATGGCATTCACTATACATCAGGGGACCATCACATTGTTAGCTACACTGACTCAGATTGGGCTGGTGATGCCACTGATTGGAAGTCTACTTCTGGCTTTGTTTTCTATCTTGGCTCTGGTCCTATCACATGGTCTTGCAAGAAGCAGATTGCTCATGCATTATCATCTACAAAGGCTAAGTACCGAGCTGCTATGCTCGCTAGTCAGGAGATCTTATGGCTTCGATAGTTGATGACTGAGTTTGGTTTTCCTTCTGATAGTCCCACTATTCTTTGGTGTGACAATCAGAGTGCTATTCATATTTCCCACAACCCAGTAGAGCATCAGTGGATGAAGCACATTGAGCTTCACATGCATTTCATCCGCCAGTTGATTTAGGATGGTGTTCTCATTTTGGAGTACGTTCCCACTATTGAGCAGGTTGCAGACATCTTCACAAAACCTTTTGCATCGCCGTTCTATCTTTAGTTGCACTCTATGCTTGGGGTGAAGGAAGTTGTCCTTGGGGGGTCTTTATGAGGCCTTCCTTCCTTCTTTTTCTTTCAACATGCTCTTTTATCTCTTTTTGGAGAGGAGTTTTTTCCCACTAGGTTTCCTCCTTTGTCTCCGTTTCATAGAGATTTCTTTGTATTTGGGTACCTGATCAGGCTTGTTGCTAGGACCCACCTTTCCTGCTTTTAGTAGCTATTCTTGGTTTTAGCTTCTCCCTAAGTCTAGCTTAAGGGGGGTGTTAGAGTAATTGGGTATTTACTTGATTAATTAAACAATATTTGTTTAATTCTTTAAGTTCCCTATTATCTTTTTACACTTAAGCTAACATTAGGTGCATAATAATTAATTCTTTTATTAATTATTATGTGCAAGCCTAGGTTTTCCCTTTTAGGGTTTCTTGACCTATTAGAGGTTATTTTTATTTTATTTGTATCATTATGACATTACACATTTTGTTGAATATTGAGCTCTCCTCTTTTGAGCATATTTTCCTGTGTCTTTGTTCTTCAGATTATTTTTGCTTGATTGCTTCTCCCTTTAACAAATTGTTTTTAGCTTGCAGAAGATCTTTAGGCTCCTGTGCTGTTGTGTTTCTGAACTCTCACAATGTAGATGATAAAACCCTAAATATATGTAGAATTGAAATATTATACCTTTTCTATGAATCCTCTAGCCTTGAAGACTTCATGAAAGGCTGGTGTTGCTAGGTGGAAGATCTTTCATGCCTTCACACAAACTTGATCAGAAATGCCATCTTGAATGCTTGAAAATATGAATACTTGACCTCTCCTTCATTGCCTTGAGAATGACTAATTTCTTGGTGCAAATTGAATTCATCAATGAGATCTTTTCCAAATGAGGGGATAAGACTTTCTTTTATACCCAACCTCATAAATGTGTAATTTTTTCTTGAAGAAGGCCAAGATGGGGAGCATTGTCTTACTCAACTATATCTTACCATTAAAGGGTGTAGACACCTAAAATTAATTAAGTTAATATTTAATTAATTTATCCCTTCCTGTATAATTAATTATATTAAGTATGTTAGTTCTCATTCTTCTTGAAATTAATAAATTATATTTAATTAATTTTATCCTTCCCTGCTATATAATTAATTTATCAATTAATTATAGAAAATCTTCATTCTTCTAAAATTGATTTAATTGCCAACCTTAGCCATTTTCCTAAATATTTCTTCTAATCCCAATTAGTTAATTAAGTTATAATTAATTAAATGATATCTCGATTCCTACAAATCCTCCATCTAATCCCCTTCATTAAGCCTAAATAACCCAATCCTAATCATAATTAGCATTTTCCTCAATTTTTAAATTCATCCCACCTACCTAGGTCCACATGTGACTCCCCCTCATAAATGAGCTTGTATGCAAGGGTCACTTTCCACCTAGATCTCATATTTGACCCAAGGGTGCTCGCATAAGTGTGAGAATGCTCTTCCGCATAAGAGCCACCCCACACTTTCCCTTTCCAACCACATGTCATCCTCCTAAAACCTAGGATTCTTACACTTTGCCAAAAGTGTTTCCACTTGTCATCTTCATGTTCTTCCCAAGATGTGATCACACATGTGTGAGAACACCTTTCCCTCTTCCCTATGCCAAGTGTTCTTCCCAAGACATTCACCTTGTGAAACATGTCACAAGGCTAAGAGCCCAAACCACCTCATCTCCTCACATTCAATCTCAACCCTCCATTATCTTTTGATATCAACCATCCATTTCAAATTTTGAAATATATAAATTGTTGTATCCTTGCTTCACAATACATCCACTTCATTTGCAATGTCATGATGCTAATTTGATTTCTACTTTACATCTTCATCAAACCCCTTTCATTATCCAATCTATTTTCCATTATCATCACCATGTCCAATTCCCTTCTCAAATTCCACATCATTTGAACATCCATTATCCACTACACCCCTTTAAACATATTATTGTCATTGGAGAAAATTCTACTTCAAGAATACAAAAGAAAAAGTCAAATGGAGCTTGGGTGCATCCATTTCTAGCTCTATCCATGGAGTCTTGAAGGTAATATGCCAAAATTTGATGTTTTGCATTTGTTTTATATATCTAGCATGCTTAACTAGCTATTTACTTTTCATTGCTTTCATTTTGGCACACCTGGTTGGAGACAATGTCCCTAAATTTAACCAAAAATTGAGTTTTTGTGGTTTAGCATGCATAGGTAGCATAATAATATTTGTGCCTTGAAATAGTGTTTGTGCTAGTAGAATGATGTCTCTGACATTAAAACAACATCTCCACCCTAATATTTTAATTTTCTAATTTCTCACTTCATTGTTTCCTATAGATTGGCAAATTAGTGTCTCCAATTGTGGAATGTTATATTTGCCTTGAAAATGGTGTCTCTTCCACTGTAGAGCGATGCCTCCATTTTAGCTAACTCATTGTTTTGCAGAAATTTCAAAATATTCTCTTTTAAAAAAGAAAATGTTTCCTACGGGGCTGTAAAATGATGTCTCCACTCCTACAATGATGTCTCCACCTAAAATTTTTTCAGTTTTTGTGCAACATTTAAAGTTTTATTTTTTATTTTTAAAATTAACTGTTTTCTGTAACACTATGAAAAAGCATCTCTGCTCTATTTAACATTCTCTTATGTGCAAGGTTTTAACATTTTGTATTTTCTAAGCTATTTGTGCTTTGCAAGTTCCTGAATCAATGTCTGTGTCGATGCCTACGCTTCGATATTTGCATAGGAAGAACACTATCTTCATTTGCTAAATGAGATCTCTATCTATGTATAATTCCTTTTTAGTTTTTGCTAACAATATTTTTGTGTAGCTTGCTCTCGACCATCAAAGACCATTTTCCTAAACTAATTAAATATTGTCTTGCAAGGTCATTTGTCGAACACTCATTTTCTTTGTAAGTGCATGTGTAGGATTTTCCTTTATGTAAATAGCTTGTAGGATTGTTTTCTATTTCTTTTGGGGTAGTAGGTATATGCTCTCCCCCTGCGAAAGTTTGGATGATAAAAATACAGACCTACCCTTTTTGTTATAGATTATAATTTGAAATATCATCGATGTATTCTCTCCTCGTTGGTGGGTGAGGATAAATGATGGTATTTCCTTAGAAGTCTCGCATCTCGAAGAATTATGCAAGTGAGACAGAACAACCTAAGCAATACTTTAATTCGGTCTACTATATAAAAAAGGGCGAGATGAAAGCCATAGCCTGTTGGTATTAGCTTGTGCCATTCTTGTCAATCTAAAAAGGGTTTCACACTCTAAGTACTATTGGCTTTGCACACATAGGGTGCTAGTAGTCCCCAAATTTTGACTAGACATAATTTGTTGTAGTGGCCAAAAACCTATACTTGCTAATCCAGGAAATGCATATAATATCTCAAAATTTACCCTTTAGATACCCTTCACCGTGAGATACAAAATCCCTTGGTCAAAAGGTTTCAAAACCTCTGAGGTAAGAGATTTGGTGTGTTCATGCCATGGTGGGGGACCTAGTGTCACCAAGTCTCTATTTATCCACTTTGTTTGAGGTATTGTTATTTATAGCAAAGGGCCTTAGTGAGTAGTATCCACTTTTTATCCTAGGTTGTACATGCTTACAAATGTCTTCAAATGTTAAAACCAACTATGTTAAATTTGGGCCAATATAGGCCCTCCCTTATCTCATGCTTTTTTCAAGTGTTAACTTGGCTAATGTGTAATCAAAGTTTACTTTAGTGGCCAATATTTGCCAATGGCGAATTTTTCATGTCGGTGACCTGGGAAATGGCGAATATATTGTACCGACTGGGGGTGGCAATGTTGCTAGAACATTATCAATTTTTGTAAATTCACGGCCCGATCACAATATGTTTTATGTAATTAATTGTTTCTATGTGAGGATTTCACCAATAGAATATACAGTGGATACATGGTAAATTTAATTTTTTCGCCTACACTCTTTGAGGTTGCCTTAATAGACAACCATAACTTGCCTATATGCATATGAATATTTGTTGGCCAGGAGGACCCAATTCGCTCGACATTTTGTCGACGCATGTCTCCATTCACCCCAATTTTTGCCAACTCTATTGTATTTTCTAATTAATTGGATGACCCATAATCACCTTGAAATTTACATAAGTTGTGTTATAGTTAGGAGATATTCTCCAAATATTTGTATACCATATAAAATTCCCACATAATTTGCCATATAAGGATTGGTATAAATACATTCAAAGATTAGATCTATCTCTACACAATCTGGTGGGTTCTAGGCTTTGAATTTAGATCAATAGCGAAGTTTCAGACCAAGGAAAATCATTGTTGTTGACTGCATTGGCAACTGCTAGTGACCTAAAGGTGAGCGATCATATTTTTGAAGTGCTATAATATAATTTTGAATTTATCTATATTTGTTTGCACTATTGAGTTCACTCTTATTCAGTGAGGACCCGCCAATTCCAAGTGGTCAACTGAGAGACCTCACACATCTAGATTGTAGGTCATAGGGCCAATCAAACATATATCATATTTTTTAGTCTATTATTACTTCTTCAACAAATTGATATTTTTTCTAGCCTCTATTTCGTTAGAGATGTCGAATAGGAAGAAGGGTAGGAATCCTAAATATGGGGAAGTCCATGAGAGGCCAATAAAACACAGAATGTTGTCTTTGTACTTTGGCTTTGGCAAAGATTATGGTGAAAATCAGGAAGGTACATCATCACAAGTACAAGTACAAATTTCACAACCTACACCGCATGATGAATATGACAACGAACTTGACATCTCAGATCAGGATGATCTTGAAGAAGATTATCTGGTAGATACCCAAGTTAGTTGGAATGATATAATCCACTTGGGTGATAATGCCACAGATGATAATGCATGAAAGGGGAAAAGAAAAAAAAAAAAAAAAAAGGATCAACCAAAATAAAAAAGGACTGGGAGTGGGCTAGGTCAGTGAGGAATTTTCAAATTAATTGGGCATCAAAGTATCCATTCATTGAACCGGTGGAGAATCCAATTGAAGGCGAGCCTCCAATAGAATGCAGCTGTAAGATTTGCACTTGGAAAAATAACAAGTAAATTAGGTTGCAACTCAAAATTGACACCATAGAAAATAATATGGGTAAAGTTTATGAAAAACAAATGATAGACGGAGTTGAAAAATCAGTGATAAGATGGAAACCAAAGGAGGAATGTAAGCATGTGAGGAATGCTGAAGAGTATTATTTTCATGAGAAAATACAGATGAAGCCTGCTAAAGTTAAAGGTTTTATTGAAGCCATTTTTAGAAAAGCAATGCAAATAGAACATTTGGGAAAAGCTATGCAGTTAAGTTTTGTTTTTTATATTTTGAGCAGAGGGCATGCTGTGACAAATTTCCCATCAATTAGTGGTTTATTACACTTTTTGAAAGTTCCTAACTATTAGAATAGTCATTGGTCAATAAACTGTGGATGGGAATGGGCAAGTTGTCTTGTTGAGGTTGAAAAATAAGATGTAAAGGAAAAAATAAGAGATTCAAACTTTATTGCATTTTATTTAGACAAATTTACGGTAGTAGATAATACTTCATGGGTATGCATGCATGTTTATACTGTACAAAATCATGCTCGCCAACCTCATCTATTATCTGTTGCTAAAATGAAGGATAGTGCGACAACAAATAATTTATTTCAACTAGTAAAGAGATGTTTAATTGAATATGGAGGTATGGATGACATGACGATTGCCAAAAAAATGGTGTGTGTTGGAGTGGATGGAGCTTCAGTAATGCAAGGCCACAAGAACAGTATTTGTACAAAGATGGAAACTTCTTCTGCACCCTACATTATTGCCATTCACTGCATGGCTCACATAATGAGTCTAGCTTTTGGAATTGTGAGCAAGTATGCTCTAGTAAAAAAAAATGAAATTTTAATCAAAGAGCTCTACTCACAGTTTTGTTGAAGTCCCAAGTAATTTATAGAATTTTAACACTTTTCTGATGGAATGACTAATGGGAACAAGCTTCTCAAGGATAATGATACTAGATGGATCTCTTTGGATGGTCCAACGCATTGAGTTTTTTCAAAATATCCATATTTGATTGGACTAATTCACACAACTCGCAATGAATCAGAACAACCAAAATGTTTTGACCTTCTTCAGAGGTTAAGTAATATATAGACACTCTTAACTTTAGCAACTCTTTTGCCCATGCTATAGGAAATGAGGAATATTATGAAGGCTTCCCAACAAAGAACTATGTATATTGCAAAATATGCTATGCTACATAAGTTAACATGCATGACCCTCAATAATCTCTATCAAAATCAACCAACACTATCTGATGACAAATTTGTTAAGTGGCAGACACTCATAGATTTGAAAAATACTAATAATATTTTATATATTGGTACAAACGGGGAGGTATGTGCCAATTTACAGGGAGTTGAGATACCAATGCACTTTTATGCCACGGTCGACCCTGAGGAACCAGTAAAGCACCCCAGGAAGAAACTAGCAAGAGTTACAAGGGAAGATTTTGACAAGATTGTTGAGTCTGTAACTACTTCTGTAAAGAAAATTTCCTATGGTATTTCCTCACAAATTTGAAGTAGATTCCCTCCTGAAAAACTAATTGAAGCCATGTCTATTATGTTTCCTCAATGTTGGAGCCTGAACAGTCCAGCTGATTTTTGAAGTAAGCTACTAACTTTGATAAAATAATTTTGCATATCCAGAGAATTGAATGGAGTAACTATAAATGAAATATTAGATGAAACTCTTCTTAGAGATAAATCATTTCATTTTTAATACACTATGAGGGAACAATATGACATAATGGAGAACCCCCGTGAAGAGGGATCAATAACAAGGCTTTGGAATAATCTAGTTGAGAACGAAGTGTTGCATGATTCAATACCAAAATATTTCAAGCTTACTGATTTATGTATTACCATGATATTGGGTTTGGTGGAAGATGAGAGAGTTTTCAATGCTTTGGGGTTCCTAAAATCAAATCTAAAAAACAAACTAGACAAAAATTTAGAAAATTGCTTGAGGCTCTATACATCTAGGTAGGATGTCCAGACTTTTCCTTACGATAGGGCACTGAAAATCTGGAGGTCCAAATGTGAAAGAAGAGGTTTGGGCAACACTTCAAACCAAAGTGCTAGTGGGACTATTGACTCATGTATTGGACCTACTAGTAGCATTGAGATGCAGTTCAAAGAAGGTATGCAGACTCAAAGTGAAGAAAACACAAACAAGAATCAAGAAAGCTCTGAATTTGTTGAGGAGGAATGGCAACTATAAGATATTGGTATTTATTAATCTTATTAATGTATTGGGTATGTGCAGGATCATGGTGTGCCAAAACAGGCCCTTAAGTGGCAATGAAATTTCAGAAAATCAGAGTTATGCAACTTGACATGAAATTTGAATAAGTTGTGAACATTATTTTTAAAGTATGTAAGAAGAGAATCTATAGAAAATTGAATGTAGTTTCTAGGCTACTAGTTGTTTTTTGAAAAAAAAAATCCTATTTGATGAAAATTTCAAATTTCAATGCAGTGGTACTAAAATTTTAGGAAAAAGATAAGAAGTAGACATATGCTTGACCACCCTAATCACAATCAAGTCATAATATTTTTTTATAATATTTATAATATAAGTATTAGACTCATGGCCGGATGTGACACATATTTTTTTATAATTTTTTATAAAGTAAATAATTATTTATGAATTTTTTACTATAGCTTTTCAGAAATTCAGAAACTCCTACGTCTGACCACCATAACTTGGTCAAAACCTTGTGAGTTTTTTTTTAATTTTTCCCTATAGTAGACAAATCATAGGATGTGACGCAAATTTTAGATTCAAAAAATGTTATACCATTTGAAAGTTATGAGTGTTTTTCAATCAGTCTATCAATCAAGACTATTGTCAGAATTCAATTAGAAAATAAATAATAATTATTTATTAAAGTTGAAATAAGACAAACCTTATATTGTTGGAAAGATGAGAACTAAGAACTTCCTTAAAAACCCTTTTCGTTTTATCAATTTTGGCTACAAAAAAAGTCATCAGCCACCAGTGTAAAGTTTGGAAAATCAAGGAATACTGAAAAACAAGTTTTTTCAGTTGCTTTCTAGGCTTGTCATTTCCAAGCCAAATCCCAAAGCATTCCCGAGCCAAAATTTAAAATTTGAAAATTGTAGAACATAAATCAGATATCCGATTTTAATAAGTAAATTCACTAACTAAATTTGCACATAACTAATCTATTTTTTTTTTTGATCGATAAGAGGCCAAGGCCAAGGATTTTATTAAATATTTTAAAGTTATAGTACAAATCTCCACTTGTGTGGGTGCTGGTAGGAAAGAGTGGAGGCAAGAAAACCTTCGGCCTTGCCCGGGACCAAAGTCTAGCCTAATATTACATAATAAATA